>NW_027168527.1:47500-212500 GCF_036898095.1 Palaemon carinicauda | reverse complement strand
TGAAAAAAAGTCATTGTAGTTTTCTGTACATTTTTCTTTGTTGTAATATATATATATGCCTAATTAAGGACGAGCTGGTCCTAAGTTAGTTAGTTATACGGGCGAGGAGGATTTTAATAACTCACTCACGTAGTCTAGTCTAAACTAGTTTGCCGGCGTCACAAACACTTGTGCACGTTAACAACACATGAAAATCTATTTTGGGCGTTTGGAATAAATGAACACAGGAAAATAACCCTTAAGTCAAGGCCTCTGTTTGGATATGAAAGGGTGCTTGAATGCTTTTGCATTCAAAATCAACAGAACAGAGGACCAAGAGATCACAGTTTACTACAGTAAGTAAATATTTAATATCATAATTATTATTATTATTATTATTATTATTATTATTATTATTATTATTATTATTATTATTATTATTATTATTATTATTATTATTATTATTATTATTATTATTGGAAATAATGCTGCTGGCGTTGTTCCGAAAAAGAAAAACCAAAACAGAGTTATGTTTGTAAAATCGCGAATATTTGAAAAAACCTAAGGGCAAACTAGTGAAACTTTCGGTATTCGCTAGTTTGTTCGCCTTGGGTATAGTATAAAAAGCATTACTGTAAAGCTCTCTCTCTCTCTCTCTCTCTCTCTCTCTCTCTCTCTCTCTCTCTCTCTCTCTCTCTCTCTCTCTCTCTCTCTCTCTCTCTCTCTCTCGATTCTTTAAAATTCTAGCCATTTGCCAAGCATTTTGAATACCAATATCAAGCATCCAAGTAAATAAACTCCACCACCACGTGATCCATAAACCTCTTTTGAAAGCGAGAAATTAGAGGACAAAGTTTCCAGTTATTTGTTTTCTTTATTAAAGTAATCAGCAGTATTGAAGTGCAAACATTGGGCTCATAAGACCAGTACATGCATGTGCTGGGTAGTGAGTTGTAACCAGACACAATCAAAATGGCAAAGAAAACTCGTAATTTTTTCGTCAAGCAGTACACTGTCATTTGTATTTTCCTGTACGCGAGAATTTTCTCATCAAAGAAGAGCTCAAACGGCCCAACTACATTGAAATCTCTGTACTTACTAGAGTCTTGTAGGGGAAATAGTTTTACAGGTGAAGATTTGCTCTTCCTTTTATTCCATATGATCACTGAAGAACTTTGTGTCACTTTACGTCTTTTGGATTTGTGTTGCACATTATTTTATTTCTGTTCCTCTTCACCATCTGTTCATTCCTCCTTTTCGACTGTGTTATCATCAGGACTAACCCTAAAAACAGTAGGTGCCAATGGTTGGTTCCTAGATAGAATGAATCACAGTCTTGTCATCTTCATCAGTCAGTAAGGTTTCCTATATCTGGGGCTCAATATATAAATCTGCCGGGAAATAATGCTGCGGGCGTTGTTCCGAAAAAGAAAAACCAAAACAGAGTTATGTTTGTAAAATTGCGAATATTTGAAAAAACCTAAGGGCAAACTAGTGAAACTTTCGGTATTCGCTAGTTTGTTCGTCTTGGGTTTTGTATAAAAAGCATTACTGTAAACCGATCGATCCTTTTAAATTCTAGCTATTTGCCAAGCATTTTGAATACCAACATCAAGCACCCATTCTATTCATTCTAGACATAACTTATAGATAATTTTTACCGATCTATAATATAAAAGAAAAATAAAATACTTAAACACATTGCATAAGTTGCATATCCACGCTGTCTATTTTTAATGTACAAAGGTTATCCCTATATAACTTCAAATTATATTTAAGTCTGTTGTTTATTATACATTACTGAGGTATTTAATGATTGGACAATGTGTATTCTGGATGAAGAGGTACAGAACGCACATTGCAAATATATTTTGTGTGTCGAGAACATTCGCGGAATTTTGGGTGGCGCTGGTCTCCTTTCTTGGTCCAGTGCTGCTCACCATTGTACAGCATGGAATCCATTGCCGGTGTCTTAAGGCCAGGAGATGTACGAGGAGCATGCATTGTGAAAAATAACCAGTTAGGTTTGAGATAATTTCAGTAATGTTAGGAGAGAGTTTTGTAAGGGCGCAATTGATGTCATTCTCTGAGTTCAATCTATTTCACTCCCTGTTTCGGATGATCAAAAGAGCCGAAAAGCCGGCCTCACACATGCAAGTTGAAGCAAATAGTAAAAACATTTGCTCTGCCTCTAAACGTGCCAGATGGAACTCTTTGTTGTGGCTAATTCAAAATGTAGATAATTTCATGTAGTTAAATTCATTTTATGTGTGATAGCTTGTTTTTAAGCCAAGTAGTGCTTCGAGACCATTTTTTTTTCCCAGATGTTCAGTGTTATATATTTATGGATTCTGAATAGAAGCATATAGTCAGGTAGCCGAACTCTTTATTTAGCTTAAAAAAATTGCTCGCAGCTGATTTCATGTTAGAATAATGCAACAAGTGTTTTTTTTAAGTGTGAAGGCATGGAGAAGTCTAGTTCAGCTTGTTGGACATTGTAAATGTGGTTGGTACAGCCGCTATGACAGTTTCCAAGATGGCTGGCGCCAGAATTTGTTTTACTCATACTATAGGTTGTAATGGACAGAAATTTGTTATGTTTGTGACAATTACACCACATTTCAACTGGAGAAACATGTTTATGTACTTTATTTTTGTTTTGGACCACAAAAGTTTGTATTATTATTATTGCTAATTTTATGAGGAAAATGAAGATATTGGGTAAAAATGAAATGAGGGTAAATGATCTGAAAAATAGACTTAGCAGAACAATCACTACGTGTATTGAAGGAAACGAAGAAACAAACAAACATTTCACTAATGCCTAATTAAACTTGAACAGTAAATGGATTTCTGCAAAGGCTTTTACATTCACATGCTTGTGTGCATCCAAGTCCATTATGTGTACACTTGTAACGTCGAGTTGCACAAACTGCTCGACATTTGCATGTTCTGAGCCCCAAACAGGATGCAGTGATTCGATTCCCAGTCATCAGTTGTGGCCGAAGTATCTCACTACCTTCTTTTACCACTAGTTCCCACCCACTTTCCTCAGATGTGGGAAGATGTGGTTCAGCTTCCAAGGTTCTTCTCCACACTAGGGACAGATAATATGCGTGCCAGGTGTGAAGAATCAAAGCATCACGGGTTGGAGGAGGATTCTCAATTGATTTGGTCAAGCCACGAAATAGATCACACCTGACTTTGTGGATGGCGTTTTCTTGGCTATTGAGAACATATAGCTTGTAGACAAAGGACTCTGTATCAGCAATCACATTCTCATCTGGAAAGTCTTCCTTGCCGAGATTCTGCAGAAGCTGTGAGTTTTGTTGGAAGATAACCCATGCAGAGGGCTTCCCAATTCCAGCAAACTGGCTTGTACTATCCAAACCTGTTACAGCATGAAATGTGAGAAGTGATGCTCTCTGCGATTCTGTGATGTTGATGGAATAAACAGGAATAAAGTGTTGCTTTTTAGGCATTCCGGCTTTCATCCAGAGATAGGGGCTGAGCTGTGGCTGAGAGGCAAGAAAGAGAACAAAAACATCGGTGTCTCGGCTCACATCAATAGTTTGTGGGTATCCCTGTTCACTTGCATCCTTCATATGGAGAAGAATCCTAATGTCCACCTCTTCATCCTCAGCAGATGATGTCCACCCTTTTGCAAGGTCCGTGAATCCTCCGTTCAATACCAGCTCCGCTCCTTCATGATTGTGGAGCTTGTTTGCTAACTCTAGGAATAGAAAATTAGCCAAGCTCGCTTTGTTTTCATCTACGGAGATGAATCTATCCTACTGCCCAATGGATTGACTTGTTTGCACATCTCATCTGATTGCTTTCTTGCCTCGTACTCTGACTTTGAGCTGTTGACTTGATTATTTTCTTCCTTTACTGGTCAAAGGCAAGGTCAACCCTAGAACATCTGTTGGAAAACACGCGACTGACATAATCAGCAACAGCATTGGTCCATTCGCCGAGAGTTTTAGCGTTCATCCTATTTCCTAGTATCTGGATCATGGCCATTCCATCAATGACAGTGTGTAACATTATGTGGCAAGCCTTGCTGGAGAATCTTGGCAAGGTCTGCTTTGTTGAGTGTTCTGAGGTAGACGCAGTCTGCCATCAGGCACTGCCAGAGAAAGTGGCACTGCACAAATCTCTTGCTCCAACATTTTGTTCATGTCAATATCTCTGCCTGCTTGCATTGCTGTCACCACATGCGTGAGTAGTTTTCTGTTAGCCTTTAGTGCATCAGTTATTTCCTATTCAACATTGACTTCCACAGTGTACATGCTCTCAAACGTTTTAAGATTCTTTGATTTGATTCTGTCGTGAAAACCTGTTGTCTTCTTAGTGAACCGGTTCTCCACAAACTCTGACACAATCTGCTTCCCTGTAACTTCAGCATGCAGAAGGTCATTCGTAACCACTTCACTTGCAATATCACCTGTTGTAATTGAGACCAGTTCTTAGGAATTGCGATCAAATGGATTGCGAATCTCGAACAGGTCAATGAGCTTTTGCACATTATCTTGGTCTTGCTTCATTCTCTTGGAACCAAAATGTTAATGTGCAAATTCACGCTCATCATCGGCTTTTTCGTTGCCAGCTACATTGAACATTGTCTTAGTATCTCTGGTTAGCTGAGCTTTCTCATTGAAAGTTAGGCCCCATCTGTCACAGCCGGTGTCTGTTTTGTAATCCCCACCAGCCCTCCAGCTACCTTGCCTGCATTGTTAACATGTTCAATAGCCTGGTTTTCAGGTATTTCATTCAACTTGAGCTTTGTTTCTTTTGTTACAAATTCTCCTTCAAACTCTCGTATAGCTAGTTGTCTGTATAATTAATAAATCTGCATCATCAGGTGCTTGTTTCACCGAGATACCATTTTCAGCTAGTTTTCTGGACAACTGGCTGATAAATCGCGGTTTGTTATTCTCATTTGATAGGATTTTTTCTTGACTACACATACTTTGGTGTTAGGGTAAAAAATTTTATCAGTAGTTTGCAATGTGCGTGATATCTCTGCATACTTTGTACTAGATTTTTATACACCGTATCCATCAAACACAATGACTGCCTTTGTGTGGTAATACTGTTTGATGTGGCAAGCTCGAACTGAAGATCAGCAGTACTAGTGTCTAATGTATGCATTATTCTTTGAAACAGAAGAGTTGTATCAACAGAAACAATATCTTCTCGAATTGTGACACTTGAGTTTATTGTTACCAGAGGTAACACACGGTTCTTGCACTTCAATTTTACCTCACCGAAAACTTGTCCAGTTATGGCATTCATAGACTCCAATCCAATTTCATAGCTTTTGTAGCAGTTTATTTTATTATCACCAGTTATCCCAGTTGCAAGTGACATAATCTCCTTAGTGACTTTGGTGCACATTTCACGTGTATCTGGCATGCCAAGAATCCATCGACTCAATACACTATCGGTTATCCCTCGTCCATGTGTCGGCCCTCTTGGGGTCTTCATCGTCCTCATTAGCGTTTGTTCAACAGTAAAATCTGACTGACCATAGACCAGCCCAATTCTTGTTTGAGCGCCTGATTGTAAAAAATCCTTTCTTTGTAAACTTGACAAAATGTTCATCAGGCATATGCTGATGTAAATCATGAATATCTTGCAAGTATAAGTAGCACGATATTGCATAAACTAAGTGACCAGCTGGATGAAAGTAAGGTATAAACTCTTGAACACACATAGGTGTAATTCCCAATTTCCTAGTCCTTCAGCCTCTATAGAGTGTGGCATCACAGTCACCATCTGGAAATATTGCATCCAAAGCCTTGCTGTTTTGACCCTTAAGGCAACTTCTTGCTCATGAGTGTTAAATCTCTTTACAATGCTATTTATGATAGCCAATTCCTTTGCTGATGTTGCAGTCAATATTTTGTTATCATACTGCTGAAGCATGGACTGAACCTCTAGTTTATCCTCATCAGAAATGATTGCCCCAGATAAAAGAAGCTGGCCTAATGCAGCATATGTTAACAGATGTGCTCGAAGGGCTCTGGGAAAGCTGTGTCCTGTCATCATTTTGTCTGTAGATTTAGGTGCATAAAGTGTCTCCTACACTTCTTTTAATCCACTACCGGCCTTGATGTACCCAATAGAACCCATAGGTGACATTAAGCGATGAAAACCACCTAGTCGCATGAAAACTTTACCTAAATTCAAACTGTTTTCAGTAGAGGACATAATCTCTCTTGCCTTCCATTATAGTGGCTGGTCAAAAGTAACACATGTCACACTCCTACTCGCTTTTCTACATGAATCAGATGCAAAATGTAATACGCTGTTTATTGCATCAGAAGAGGTAGCCCTTGAATTAAGGAAAGGCAAAAAGCCCTTCCAGTGTGGAATATCCTTAAATTTCATCCACTTCCCACTCAACCATAGTAAATGACAAGATGACTTATTCTTTTTACTAGTAAGTTTCTTTAAATCCTCAATTTCAATCCTATTCAGTCGTGATCAAAATTCTATAAATTTAGCGCTATTATCATTTACATGGCGATATTGTGGTGGTTCGTGTGATAAATACAGATGAAAAATATACTGTTTTTGGAAACAAATCGGCTAAATTTTCTTCGTAATAACTAGAATTTTCTTTTATTTTGTTCCTTTTCCAATACAATTACATAATCAGACAATGTGTATTGTTTTGTATTGTACTTTGGTGATGATAAGGTCACACTAGTAATTATTGTACCTGTTGCTGTTTTTTTAAATTTTATTGTATTTTCATTTAAATAAAAATTCTCTTTGAATAAAAGCTCATTATCCTCCAAAATACTTTTCCATGGACAAGACGGAATTAGAATATACTTGAAAAATTCCTGGAGTTCATTACTATTTTTTTCTGGCAAACTTCTAACGATAAAATATTTATGGCTATTATTTACATCCCCTGTATATACTTCTTCGTTTTTCTCTATGTTATATTCTCTATTTGTTGGACAAAAATAAATATCTAAAAATAAATAATCACCCATTTTCAGGTCGGCAAATTGTTTAATTTCTAAATCGTCATGATCAATATTCTGTAAATATCTAAATTTGGCGCTATTCTCATTTACAAGGTGATATTGTGGTGGTGATAAATCAGGATAGCGATATCGTGGTTTGTGTGATAAATCATGAAAAGATACTGTTTTTGGAAACAGATTGGCTAAATTTTCTTCGTAATGATTAGTAATTGGTTTATTTTTTTCCTTTTCCAATACAATTACATAATCTGCAAGGTGGTTTTCTTCTAAGAAATCATTGTATGATTTGATTATACGCAAATACTCACAATTACCATCTGGATTTAACACCAATGGAAATAGTTTTTGAGAGTTTAAACCATAAACTAAATACATACTATCGAATAGCATTTTACGGCCGCCTTTTTTACAAATAACCCTCCGCTTGGTTGTTATCATTTCATGATAATAGAATATTATATATTTATCGCTTGGAATGTCATCACAAATTAAAATATTTTTATCAAGACAATACAAATAATAATGAACGTTTTTGAATAAATTAACTTTAACGGGATTCCGTATGTCGTCCCGTACGTCGTCCATCGTAAGAATAACTGAAAACAAAAGATAATATATGTATATGTATATACATATAAAACATAATATATATAAATTAGAACGAAATCAAATGAAATATATAAATTTAAGAAAATTGAATATATAAGAAAAAAAATTCAGCATAGTAATTAGAATTGTAATCAATGTTATGTCAGGTATATAAGAAAAAAATTCATTGTGGCCTTATCATTATAATTACTATCAACACTATGAACATTTTTATGGTTTAATTTCAAAGTTAACGCGAATTATGAATTTTTCAAATGAACGTGAAACAATAGCAGACATTCTCTGTTTCAAGAATTGTGATGAAAAAGAAATAGAAAACAGAAAAAATCTTATCCAAGAACCAACCACTAAAAAATATTAAAACAAGACACCAAGTGACAATAAACCACAACTTAAAAATTTAAAATATTATATATCAGTTACGAGAAAAGCATAAAAAATGATTTGTTTATTCGTTACTCATTCCCATTCTCTGAAGGAGAATGAGATGTCTAACATAACATTGATTACAATTCTAATCACTATACTGAATTTTTTTTCTTAGATATTCAATTTTCTTAAATGTATATATTTCATTTGATTTTGTTCTAATTTCTATATATTATTTTATAATATAAGTATATATATATATATATATATATATATATATATATATTCTTTTGTTTTCAGTTATTGTTACGATGGACGACGTACAGAATCCCATCAAAGTTAATTTATTCCCAAAAATTTATGATTTTTTGTATAATGATCTTGAAATTTTACTTTGTGATGACATTCCAAACGATAATTATATAATATTCTATTATTTTAAAATTAGGGATACTATTTGTAAAATCGACCGTAGAATACCAGTCGATGGTATATATATAGTTTATGGTTTAAACACACAAAAACTATTTACATTGGTGTTAAATCCAGAGGGTAATTGTGAATTTTCGCGTATAATCAAATCATACAATGATTTCTTAGAAGAATACAAGAGTACAGATTATGTAATTGTATTGGAAAAGGAAAAAAACAATCAATTTTCTATTTATCACAAAGAAAATTTAGCCGATTGGTTTCTAAAAAACAGCATATTTTCATCTTTATTCACGAGAAGAAGAACAACACTATCGACTTGTAAATGAGAATAGCGCCAAATTCAGATATTTACGGAATATTGATCATGACGATTTAGAAACTAAACAATTTGCCGACCTGAAAATGGGCAACTATTTATTTTTAGATATTTATTTTTGTCGACCAGATAGAAAATATAATATAGAGGAAAACGCAGAAGTATATACAGAGGATGTAAATAATAGCGATAAATATTTTATTGTTAAACGTTTCCCAGAAGAAAATAGTAATGAACACAGTAAATTTTTCAAGTAATATTTAATTCCAACTTGTCCGTGGAAAAGTATTTTGGAGGAAAATGAGTCTTACTTTAAAGAGAATTTTATAAAAATGAAAATGTAATAAAAATAAAAAAAACAACAACGGGTACAATTATTATCAGAGGTCATCATAAACCCGATTTAATGATTGCTAAATTGTATGATTACCCTAGTTACGAAAACTTTTGGGTTATATACAATTCGAAAGAAAAAGATTAACATAATGAAATAATTAAGCGACGGTGCCAGAGATTAATATTTAGACCAGGAATAAGAAATTTAATAAACCGTAAGTTTCTGTCCAACAAATTAAGATGAGAATCAGCGGCCGAAGACCAGACAAGAAAACAATACTCAAAACAAGGTAGAATGAAATAATGAAATCCATTCTTCAGATATTTACTCTCCTTTTCTACAGCTAACCAGTACTTCTGGCCATAATTATCGGGCTTTGGTGCCATAAATTGTGTAAAAGGACGTCTTGCCTTACTAGGAAAGAGCTGCCCGTCAATAGTTATATTAGGCCCCGGCTTGTAGCAAACAATGTTGTTATCTATAAATCTACTGCAACCTGTAAAAAAATATTACAAATTTGTCAGTTTTGAGTCTCTTTGGGCGTGTAGATTTATAGTCAAATCGCAGAAACCGCAGAATTTCATAGAATATGTTTCTTGACGTGGCTTGCTTGCATAGTGGAATACCCACTCATTTTAAAACTGTACTGGGCCCAATCGTATCTTGGTCCATTATTTATATGCTTTATGGCTTGGATGGGGGCGGGGGGTAAGTGTAATCACAGTATATATACCAGCTCAGGGGAGGTTTCAGTTAGTTAGTTGTGTCTTGGACTTGACTAATTTAATCATCACGATCATTATCACTTATTACAAGATTTTGTCAAAATGAAAATGGTTCAAGTACAATGTTCATACTGCACAAATAAATTTTATATATCTAAAAAAGAAATAAATAATGATTTTGAAAATATCCCACTCTTTGGGGATACTACAGATTTGAAACCCGATAGTTTCTTGTCTTTTCCAGACATTGAAAATTATCTAAATGTTTCAGAGTCGAGGGGAGATGATTATTTTCAAGACTTGGAAGAATTCTAAAACCACGAACAAGGGGGCATCAACATCAAAACAGAAATTCTCCCAGTGAAGATTACTACAAACCAACCCAAGGACGAAGAAAAAACAAAGAAAAGAAGATTTTTGAAATGGAAAATCGAATCAAGAACAAAATTCCCCCAAATCTATACAAAGATGAAAAAGGGTGGAACACGGATAATAAGATTTTTACGGATCCAGAATCATTATTAGAAGAAAAGAAGATTTTTAAGGTGGAAGAAAAAGCAGTCAAAGAAGAATTTCCCTCGAATCCATACAAAGATGAAGAAAAGGAGAACATCAAAAAAGAAATTCCCCCCACGAAGATTACTACAAACCAACCCAAGGACGAAGAAAAAACAAACAAAGAAAAGAAGATTTTTTATCTATACAAAGATGAAAAAGAGTGGAACATGGAAAATAAGATTTTTACTGATCCAGAATCATTATTAGAAGAAAAGAAGATTTTTAAGGTGGAAGAAAAAGCGGTCAAAAAAGAATTTCCCTCAAATCCATACAAAGATGAAGAAAAGGAGAACATCAAAAACCAAATTCCCCCCACGAAGATTACTACAAACCAACCCAAGGAAGAGGAAAGCGTAAACACAAAAAAGAAAACCAAAATTCTCAACCTTAAAAGAAAAAAAAAGAGAAACTGATGATAATACAGAAGACTCAATAGCTAGACGAGATTCTCTAAAAAACCAAAAGAGGATATTTTTTTAACCTATTGCTAAAAGAACAAGGCTCCAAAAAAACTAAACATTGAAACGTTTACATCAAATGTCCATCCCCAAGGAAAACCAAAACGCCGATAGTGTAATTTATGATTACTCACCAAAGCACAATACAAAACATAATGTAGATTGTATCAGATATGCTTTGATTATTAAATATATAACACTGATTACCAATATCTATAATTTTCCTTCTTGTCCAGTTAAGCATTCTTTATATTCTCCGCAAGTACTTTATATTGCTTTAATGTTTATCAGTACTTTCCTTTTTATGAAGTCAAAAACTATTTTGAAATATAAGTGGGTAACTATGAGTTTTATATCTTTATTCCAAGCATCCTCGAGGTGGGTAAAGTAATGGGCTGCTAAGAGAAGGATTTTTACATCAACCATATATTGAAAATGAATGTGAAATAATATAGACATTCTGTTTCAAGAATTGTGATGAAAAAAAAATAGAAAGTAGAAAAAATCTTATCCAAGAACGAACCACTAGAAAATATTAAAACAAGACACCAAGTGACAATAAACCACAACTTAAAAATTTAAAATATTATATATCAGTTACGAGAAAAGCACAAAAAATTATTTATTTATTCGTTACCCATTCCCATTCTCTGAAGGAGAATGAGATGTCTGACATAACATTGATTACAATTCTAATCACTATACTGATTTTTTTTCTTAGATATTCAATTTTCTGAAATGTATATATTTCATTTGATTTTGTTTTAATTGCTATATATATATATATATATATATATATATATATATATATATATATATATATATATATATATATATATATATATATATATATATATATATATATATATATATATATATATATATATATATATATATATATATATATATATATGTTTTCTTTTGTTTTCAGTCATTGTTACGATGGACGACGTACAGAATCCCATTAAAGTTAATTTACTAAAAAAAGTTAATAAATTTTTGTATGCTTTTAACAACAATATTTTACTTTATGGTGACATTACGAACGATAAATATATAATATTCTCTCTCGTATGACAGTTTTCACAGTTATAATTGTATATTGTTAAGATTTATTGCTACAAAATAATTGTCATTTAAAGTACGATCCGTTAAACTTGAAAGACTATATATTATTATAAAATAAATAATTCCAAATAACAAACATGACCAACTCAATGGATATTTAATGTGTAATTGTTTTACCTGCTCTTTTGGATATGCAGTTACACTTTTTGTATAATATATATAATAATTTATCTTTTCAATTAATGATTACGATCAAAATTATCGATTAAAAGATTTTTTCTGTAAATTGGCATTTTGTTCGTTTACATTCCAATTTGGTGAAGAACCACTTTTGTAAATTGGAGTTTTGCTCGTTTACATTCCAGCTTGGTGAAGAACCAATTTTTTGTAAATTGGCATTTTGCTCGTTTACATTCAATTTGTTATAGAACTACCCAAGATGAATAACAATTTCTTTTTTTTTATGTAGAGGCATTGGGTTTCATATTAATTGTAAACAATTATTGTTTTCATTCTTCACTAAATTTATTTATAAAATTATCATGATATTAAAAAAATGAGATACAAAACGTATTTTATACTATTTTCGCCAGTGACTTTATTTCTTTGTTATGTCTATTTAGATTATACTATAAAGGTTTTTCATGGTAGGAAACTCGAGGAGGAAAGAAAACCGGGGAAAATTCATAGATGGGGTATTTAACATTTATTGTTGGTGTTCTTGATAATATAATGTAGTGTGAAATAAAAGAAAAGTTATACTATAACCTAGAGTAAATTAAATTTATTTTATCTTAAAAATCTTAGAGAATAAGAACGGGATAGAGTTAGAGCAGGACAAGAATTTTAACCCATAGTAAATTAAATTTATTTTATATTAGTATTGTTAGAGAATAAGAATGGGATAGAGTTAGAGTAGGAAAAGAAGTTATTACTATAGGTTAATAATATTATTTCTTTTTTATTTAAAAAATGACTACCATTGAAATTGAAAAATGTTTTATAAACTGAGAAACAAAAAACGTGCTTCTAAAATTTGTAAACAGGGACGAAGTTGACACAATAGATTTAGATAATATAGATTTCAAATTAAGCCAGGAAAAAGATTTACAATTTATTCATGATGTAAATAGATATTTCATAAAAATAATGCACAAATCGGATAAAAATAAATATGATGGATGCCTACCAGTCCGGTGTATTTTGCCTAATTATGAAAGTAATAAATTTATTAGTCCCAAATATTTGATCAATTGCTTTATAATTATGATGGAACTTTTATTCCACGGGAATATAATTAAAGATTTACATATCTTTAGTGGAGATACAGATATCGTTTTACCCGCAACCCCCGAAAAAAGGAAATCCATCATGGAAGATATGTTAAAGTCATCATCATCCACTATTGCTTCTTTGGGTATCAACGACGATAATACAGAAAATGAAGAAATGATTACTTTTCAGCAATTTTTACAGTGTTTTATGGGACAATTTCAATCAATCCAAAACATGCTAACCAAAAAGATGGAACATTTTGAAAATGATCCAAAAATCAAAAGATATGTAAACATAGCCGGGGTGTTACGCCATTCAGCGCAAGAAGAAGGGGGGAATGAAAAACAAGATTTAATGGGCGATTTCATTTCAAGCGTGGAAGAGACAGCCAATTTCGTACATTCTTTTATAAAAACGCATAGAGATATTATCTTACAAAATTTGTTGAATAATGAAAGCAGTTTAAGAACGGTGTTAAATATAATGATTAATTTCCAAATATAACAATTTATGACAATGACCATATTTCATTTACATTAATGTTCACCACGCTCGGTGAAATATTTAATATTGTTTTCATGTGTCTATTTACTAAAATATCCATGACTGCATCAATGACTGGTTTAATATACTACTCGACTATTATTAAGGAATTAAATTTATTTGAAAAATTTCAAGATCATCTTCAAATGCCAATAATTTTAAGGCTTATGTATGCTTTTTATGAAACCGACGATAGTTTAATTTCTAATCTAATGAATGATAATAAGATGTTAGAAACAGAAACATATTTTCAAGAGAATCATAAAAATATATACAAGCAAATAATTAATAGTGAAAAAAATGGAATACTTTTAAAGACAAATGACAATGATTGTATTAATTTTACTGAAAATTTATCTTTTATTTACAACGTAGCCACGAGATACGACTTTAGTGATAAGAATTTTAATGAAGCTTTATATTTTCTTTTAAATAAGTATAGGAAAAGATCATATGAATATTTTCTTATAGCAGCTCTTAGTGTTTATTTAAGTGGGTTGGTTCGCAGTATGGCCTTAGATAAAAAGAATAGAGAATTAAATGGAAAACAATTTATTGCACCAATTCATCGTATTTTAACATATTTCTATGTTTATAATAATAATCCAGAAATAAGCAAAATTATTATATCGAAAGACGATAAAATTATTGATTATACGATTCTAAATAAATTTTTAGAGGGGTTTAGTCATATTTATGACGAAGAATTAAGAAACAGCGTTAAATATATGATTAATATCGCTGGTCGTTTGTTAGTAAATTGTAATCAACCCCCAGAATTCTAAAAATGGTTTACATATATATACTTATTTGGGATCCATAGGTAAATAGGTAGTCCATACTTTTTCAAGTTAATATATTACCAAAAATTTAATAATAATTATGTTTGGGTGAAATTTACAAACATTTTTCATGCATGTATGAAAAAAACTTGATTTATTTTTCAATATATGAGTGTCACATCCTACAATCCTACAAAAGTTTACCGGATTACTTTAGCTATAATTTTTTCAGATGATGTAATGGATACCCAAGGAAGTCACTTTGACTTATCTCTGTGAAACTCTTCTTAAATCACATGAATCCCCTTTTATAATAATTTTACATCATATGTTGAAGATTATAAGATAATTTTTGCTTTACTACAAGCTAATGAATGTTTTGCTTTCACTATTTTCTAATTTCCTTGTGATTCAAGTAAATTTTCTACTGACAATTTTTAGAAAAAAAAACATTTTGCATTTTACTGATATTTGTCGAATGAATACAGAGCCTAATGCTTGTTCGACTGTTCATTTCATTACAAATAAAGAAACAGATGAGTGTATTTTGTAAGATATTGTTGCTTCGGGTGGTATATAGTGGAAGCAGATTCTAGCTGATAAATGCTCAGACGGTAGAACAAAATATTTTACGAGAAATGTCAAGACCCACGGGCCATACAAAAAGATGTATCAATGTTGGTAGCCCAACAAGTGCGCGGCGACCAATGATTGACAAATGCATAATAAAGCACACCAAAAATTGTATAATTGCTGAAGCCCATAGACAGAATATAAGCCAAAATTTCTCTCTAAAAGAGGAAAAACGAAGCATTTATTGGTGTTATGAATGCCCGAGGTGTAGTATGTAAGAATGACAGACCTGTGCATAGCCTTTTGAGAGATAAATGAGTGGGTATTCCACTATGCAAGCAAGCCATGTCAAGAAACTTATTCTGTGAAATTCTACACCCAACTAACTGAAACCTCCCCTGAGCTTGTATATATACTGTGATTATACTTACCCCCCCCCCCCCATCCAAGCCATGAAGCATATAAATAATGGACCGAGATACGATTGGGCCCAGTACAGTTTTAAACCCCAGTTGGTGTTCTGATCCAGTAACAGAAAGGTATCAATATAAAATAACCCGAAAAAAATGTTTTTTGACGTAAAAAACATAACACAAAAAGATGAATTGGCTTTTTTGCAAGAGAATAGCAAACAAAACCTATCATCGCCATTCAACCCAATTCTTTTCCACGGGGAAAATATGGATACTCTAAAAAAAATCCTTATAAGCACTATAATGGAAGAAGAGAATTCTAGTCTCTATTTATGGTGCATTAGAGAAATTCATCTCATTAATATATTAAACGAAAACACTAAACACAATTCAAGAATGACTTCTATACTATATTTTATAGAAGAAAAGGCCATACAACTAATATCACCAAGAGATGTTGGTTCTCTGTATGGGGTTTTTTCGCATTTGTACTCGTACAAAAAGCGTCTTTGTAATGAGATTTTATTTCTAACTAACGCTCTTAATGTTTTTCTATTTGGTTTAAAGGCCCAAGTATGTTGTGATTTACAATTAGCTGCGTCTAATCAAATACCAGAAGCCACTAACACAGAAAATGACAAGAAAAATTTTAACGAGTCTCTCGAGGCCGGTGATCGCTTTAAGGCCGTTCAATATTTGGGTGCTGTTTATAGAAATATTATGGGCCTAGAAAATAATGAGGATATTTCTTCTCTGTGCCCAGATAATATAAGTACACGGAAGAATAAATTCCTGGAATGATTCAAACCTATCATAATTAAGGAAATTTGTGATCTAAAAACTGAATCACAAAAATCCACAAGCAAAAGACTTTTGGAATTGTCCATTTGGTATAGGTTCAATTATTTCAATAACCGACCATATTTTTCTGGGCAATTTACAGCCCTAACTTCAATAATGGCTTCATTGATGGGTTTTAAATTGGATCCAAAAGCAATGTAATCTATATGTTCAACGTCACTAAAATACTTTGGTAATATCTGCACCACTCGAATAAACCCACAATTTTCTTGGGAAAACGATCACCAATCCATAAGAAATTACATTCGCACAAATAAACCTTCATGTAAGCCAAAGTTCTTGGATACTTATTGGGAAAATCCAAGTTGGAGGAAAAATCACCATACCATCTTAAATGTTGTTAAAAAAAGACGACGCTCATCATCCTCGCCACTAATAACGAAAAAACAAAAAATGGTTATAGTAATATTATAAGAAATTTGCATCCACAACGGAAATACCACTCCAATTCTAGGGACAATACTGACATTGCACAAACGCATTAGTGTTGGGTGTGCTACATAGTGTAAAAACGGGCCCACAACTACAATTAACTCAAATGACACCAAATTATTCGTAAAAACACAATACTGATCAAACGATGAAGATTTGGACCTACTAATCATGAAAAGGGCAATGTCCAGGCAAAACTTCTAAGAAAAAAAAAGCATTCTACGTTTTTGTGACATTAATGAATTTGAAAGTAATACAAAGTAAAAAGAAAATAGACTGATTGCTGCTACCTTTGAAATTTGGTATTTTCGAAGAACGCTTCAAGTGGTTGAAGATAAAAATAGCCAAAAAACACTGATCAAATATGCTGTCACTACAAGTGTAAATTGTTTCTCGTTAAAATGTTATTATATAAGACAAATATTTCCAGCGCTGTATTATTTTACTTATTATTTAACGTCAGCGTTTTTTTTTATGTTTTTTTTTTTTTTGAAAAATAAAATGCTTATGGTTATACACAAGTCTTCATTTATCCATACGGGGCTATTGAACCCGTATCATCCTAGTGATCATATATGAAATCACCCACAATATCTTTTGTTTCTTCCTATTTAAATCGTCATTTTGGCTATACCAGTGTGTTTCTAAATCAATTTTATGCTCAAATCCAAAATTTTATGAAAAAAATTTAGTTAATAGAATTATAGGGGGTAATGGGTTGGTTGATAATGACCATAAAATTTTTTATCCTAGATTCATAAGTTTTTGTAAATTAATATGTTAAAAAGTATAATGCTCAGATTGTGCGTTTCTATTTTTCACACCAACAATGATTTTATAACCAATTAACAACTCGAAGAAAAAACGAATTTGTAGTAACATTAATGATTATAAATAGATATATATTAAAGACAAAAATAAACCTAACATTTCTCTTTTTAATAAAAAAAATCTCAAGAAAAGATTAAGGAAAAACATAAACCCCCAAATGAAAAAAAATTGTACAAAAAAAATCTTATTAATAACGCCAACTTTAATGAAGACGACGATGATGATTACTATTCTTCCTAGTGTATGAATATTGGTGGCTTGTATGAAATTTTGTTCATAGGATTACTGTTTTCTTTTATATTATTTTTTTGGCTTTAGTTATTTTTGACTAACCACACAAAAATATAGAATATTTTAAAATCAAACTTAAAGAAGAATCAGTAGAAATTTGTGGGAAAAATATTTTATTTATTAGTATATTATAGCCAGTAATATATTTACTTATTTTCTGACTTGGATTTATTTTTAGATTAGTAACATTTAGAATGTCATTCAATGATACACTGGTATTCTTAAAAGAGTTAAAGTAATTATAGATAATGGAGTTAGTTTGATATATATTATAACTCGAATTTTTCAAAAATAGCACTTGGCCTTTATTTCTACAAATGGGGTATGTTTCGTTACCAGGATCAAGGGTGATATCATATAATGATTCATTAATTTTTTTTAAGAAGAATAACTCATATGTTTATAGACATAAGGAAAGTTGATGTATATTTTGTCCCAGACCCGTTATGATTGTCAGAGAAGAAAGATAACCAACCACGCCGATGTGAATACCAACAAACAGCTCGGATATACTACTCAACCGCAAGAATGACGAAATATAAAACTTCATCATATCCAGTTCATCGTAAATTCGTAGAGAAAAAATATTATCGTTGAACTGCAACGCCTTTCCTTGTATTTCCAGATTCTGGTAATAAAAGAAAAATTAGAATTTCGGATAATGTTTACGAATTCTTCAACATAAATCACGTTAAAGGCTGGGAAAATATTCCCGAAGACAATTATGTTTTATCATCGGTTGTTGCCGTCGATATTGATAATTTTTATAAACGAAAAAAATGACTCAAACACTCAAAATAGAGGTTTACGGCAACTGCCATACAAAGTAAAAAGAAGTTTGAGGACGGTGTTTTAAATTATCGTATAGTTGAAGACAATCACTTGGTGGATGAACTTTACTTACATAAATTCAAACAAACCGGTTTAACAGTGTTAGATAATCTTAAAGAAAGTAAGGTAATTCAATTCTATTGGAATAAAAGAAAATATGTATTTGAAAATATCAAAATTATTCCAATTGAATAAACTTTGTATGTTATGAAATAGATGTTTCTCAGAAAATTATTTCGGTTTAATGTTGGTGGGGGCTCAGTCACCAGTCATCGCGCCAGCCTACGAAAGGCAGTCGACTAGATTTAAATGTATTTTATAATAATACAATATATATTTACAAATGTAATATTATTAAAAAAAGCAATTTCTTGTTCATAGAAATATTTTTTGAACTAACTGATAACAAAGAAGCTTATTTTTTTTTTAAATCTCAGTTGATTATCAAAGTAAATCATAAACATTTAGGGCCACCAGTATTCCATATGTAGTATAGATTCTGTTATCGTATCCAACATAAATAGATTTTGTGTAGTGTGTAAGTTTTATGATTGTATAGCCATAAAGAGAAATTTCGCTTATAAGATTTTTGCGTGTATTTAATGCTATATCAATAAATGCCTTTTTATTCATTCCGTTTAAGAATCTCCCCAAATAATTGCCATAGATGGTCAATACTAAATCGCGAAGCATGAGATCTGATCATTTCTTTAATACTATTATGGATGGGGATTTATGGTTATATTTCCTTTATAAAGGTTAAATAAGAAGAATCTTTATTAATGATTGATAAAAAATCCCTACATTTTATTGTTGTTATGCTTTTATATTGCCAAATAAAATGACATAGTTGTTTAAATTTACAAAATAAATTATATGTTTTTAGAGAACCTTCCTTTAATGCCATGTCATACAAACCACTCTGAATTTCGGTAGAATTTAATCCAAATAACGAAAATAAAGTTTGTCGTTCATCGTGGTCAAAATGAACTCGTAGTTTTTGTTGTGAAATTATATTGTATTTTGGGTGAAATAAATGAATTAATTCTGATTGACTAAGTAAAGTCATGGATGGTATTACGTGTAGACAATCACCATCAAAATCTGCATTATTTCCTTCTACGATGGATGTAGATATACCCATACATTGATACTGCCAAGTAGTTTTGACGCTATGAAATGTCATACTTCTCAAATCTAAGGTTGGGTAACGGTGACAGAGAACATATTTAGGACATCCTAGTCTACAATATATATTATACGGCAAAATACATTCGTGAGCATCTAGCTGAAATCTGGGAACGATTACAAGTCTGGCAGATCTAACATATCTTCTATTACAACAGATTGTTCTACTATAAATATAGTATTTTTTCCTCCACCCCCTCTTGATATTATAGATCCATATTTAGTTTTAATATTTTTTATATCAACTTTAGGATCAATTAGTTTTTTAAAGAAGGATATAGTTTTATTCATTTCAATAAAAAAAGGCCATAGGGGGTATGATTTTTTCTTTGTTATTATTATCTGGCACAATTACGTTGATTGAATAGTTTAAGACGTCGGGTTCATAATTCAGTTCATTTTTTGATTTCTCAGACAAAGAATCGTATACACTTTTATTTTGTGTGATACCTGTAATGGTTATGATGAAGGATATGCCTGATTATTACTGGATTGATATGATTTATTTGTTTGCTGTTGTTGGTATTGCTTTTTAAGATGATGTAAAAATTCTTTATAAAAAGATTGATATGTTATCATGCATTTTTTATTTAAAGGTCGTAAAATATTGTAAAAGGTCATTTTATTAAATTGATAGTTATTACAATCAATGTTTTTGGTCTTAAATGTATTATAGCAATTAAAACAAGAAATAATTTTCGAGGTAAAACTAGTGTTATTATACTTATCTTTTTTACAACACAGGAAGCAATTTGAATATCGGCATCTAGGACATACACTAATTGTAATTTTCATTATTTTTTTCATACAAGATTTAGTGATAATATTTTTTTTGTTAATTTCAAAGATTTATATCGATCATGATTATCATATTTTTCATTGGGGGTAATACTATTTTGTGTGTATGAACAATTATGTTTTTTATTAACAATTGTTTCAGCAATTTCGAAATAAGTTTCAATAGATATCGTAGGTATTTTTAAATGATAATGTTTATTATCACCACTAGTTGTGGTTAAACATTTTCCTATAATCACCCCATCTATCACTGCAGATGTGTTTTTTTGTTTTTTGTTGGGAAATAACCAATTGATGTTTCCTTTATTATATTCCATTGAAATATATAATAAAATATATATTATGATTGTTTATTCCATCTAATTAAAATGGGCTATATATATAAAAAAATATTTTTGATAAAAATAAAAAAATGAAGATTAGTCAGAATATAATTTATATCATTAATATATTTTTACTGTGTATTCTAGGTATAATGGTTTTATGTCCTCTATATATTTTTCCCAAATATTATACTGATGCTAATACTAATAAGTATATTGAAATATTAAAGAAATATGAACGATATTTCATGCCAGCTGAATTTGTTTTAATATTATTATTAGTCATTCTTAATGGTGTACATGTGTTTAAGCCTTACATTAACAATAAAAATGACAAAGATGCTGTGACTGATATATAAATTTATTTGCTTTATAAAGTATTAGATTAAAGGGCCTGAATTCATCAAAGCCGGTTAGAATGAAAAAACATTATAATGTTCACCGTAACAATATTTATTCACAAAAAAATATAAAAACACGTTGTAATAATAAAATTCCATTTTGCTAAATTAAAATATTTTAAAGATATCAAAATCTTTCAAGCAAAACTTTTATTTCATTTATAAGTAAAATGTCATTATAAAAGATCAAAACTTTTTTCTTTACTAGGTGCCATATAATTTGGAATTTCACAATATTTACCAATAAAATTATTTGGACAAGCACATTCAAACGTTCTGAGTCCACGAATATTATAATAATTATTTATTTTGGGAACAAGTTCGCCACCATTAAGAAGAGCTGACATTATTGAGTTTTCCTTGGTATAATTATATGCACATACACCAGAAGAACAAACGGGGATAGTTTTTACATTCTCAAAGTTTATTAGCATACAAGTTTTTGCGCAATCTATATCTTCCTGGCAATGAATTATAGAACTATTACAGTTCACAATTTTGTTTTTGGATGATGATAATGATTTTGGTAACTGAGTTAGAGGCATTCCATCCAAATAAACTTTTAAACTTGAATTTTTATTTGAATACAAAAAAGGCTTTTTATCATTAACACCAATAAAAATTATATAAATATTAAATAATAATATTATGCCCCACAATAAAAAGGAGAATCTTAACTGTTTCAGCATTTATATTTTTTAAAATAGATACGGTTAATTTGATCATGCTTATTGATGTTACTGGATATGAAAACCATAACCACAATACTTTATGGAAAAAAAAAGTCTTTGTTTTACCATGTATGGAAACAGACAAAAACGACGGAACTTTAGAAATGTTTTTGAGATTCAACATAACTCATAAACTAAAAACAGAACAAGATAATTATGATAATCTATTTAGAAAATACCCAAATATCAAATTTAATCTTATATATCAATCTGATTTGGCCAAAGATATAAACGGAATTTGCAATGAAAAGGATTTGGTGGGATTTTTTTTACAGATGCATTTAACTTTGTGGATTGGATTTTGTTGGCCAAAATTAAACTTTTATCCTTCAAAGCAAACCCATTTTTCAGTTCCTATTTTAAAGGACGGAAAAATGTGGCAATTGCTGCTTAAAAAAATACTGGACTTCAGAGATGAAACTCCCATTGATATAAATCAATGGAAATATTTTATTCCTAATCCCATTCGATGTTTATTTTGTAATGATTATCCACGAGATTTTTACCCTGGAAATTTTATTGTAAATCCAAATATTTTGTATACGAAAACATTTGCATGAGTTGATAAACAGAAATTACACAAGAGAAAAAAGAAACAAACGATAATAATGTATAGTAAAAATAACAAAATATTAAATTGGCCCTTTTTAACAAAATATTGTGGAGTCATTAATGAAATGAATACCATAAATACTTTGGGTAACATGGCATTTTTTACCCCAGGTAAGATATTTACTGCCTTTTTTTATATCATCATTTCAAAGTTGTTAAAAATTCGGATTCATAATAATATCGTTGAAAATTTAAAAGATTATTATAAGAAAAAAGGAAAAAAAAAAATTTAAAGCACTAGGCATAGGTGTTAATGATTTGATACAAATGCACCGAATCTGCAAACGAAAAAAGAATTATGACATTATTTTAAGCTGTGATCAGAAAGTTATTATTGTCTCCAGAAAAACTATTAGTACTAGTCCTACTACTACTACTATTAATACTACTACTACTACTACTACTACTACTACTACTAATAATAATAATAATAATAATAATAATAGTAATAATAATAATAATAATAAAACAAAAAGAGCATCCAAACATAAAAAAACATCAAAAAAACATAAAAAAACCAAAATTATTGTCTATCAATAACACTAGTGGTAGTAAGAATGATTGATGGTTATCAGCAAATGAAAAAGAAATCTCTTTAATGGGAGTCTTGACCAAAACTGGTGATGATTTAAATTCTGCACTAGATAACGAAGAAACCACAGAAGCTATAATAGTGTGGCTTCATTTCCCGAAATCCCCAGTTAATGATACTAATATTATATGCAACCTATCACAAACCATAAAAAGAGGAGAAATTGACATTGCTATATCACAGACTAGTATTCTTAATAAAGATTATGTAGTTTTAGATAATAATAAATATACAAATGAATTTGATGATTATAATGCCTGAGGAGATAATATTTCCTTTGGGTGGGTGGAAAAAACTGACGAAAGAGAGAGTGATAATAATAATAGTAATAATGCGTTTATAAACAACAATAATAATCTTGATGTGCATAGAATTGGGAGATTTAAAAAAAACGCCCCCACAAATTCCTTTTACAATATTTGCGGAATAGCTTGTTCACTTCAAAAAGTTTTAACCAAAGATTCTAAAACGAAAGAACCTAAATATATAACCAATAGTGAAATAGGTTTCATTGATCTGGTAACTACATCAGACACCCCCAAAAACTGTGGATTGATACTGGAATGTGTGATTGATACAGTAATACCAACATATAGTTTAACAGTTGGAGAAAATACGCATAAATTATTACTAAAGCTTTTTCTGATTGTCCAAAAGTTGATAATCCAGAATATTTGGAAGAATTAGATGAAAACTATCAATACATTTGTGCCAACCAAGTATTATATAAGTTTTTCAGGAAAACACCAGAAAAATTTATCACACCAACAACTAATGTACATAACATCTCAGTTTGGTATATTTAATTACTTTCGAATTGTGCAATATGCATTAAAAAGAGAAGTTCCTTTCATAGAACTTATAGATCCCTCAAGAAATATATTTTAGGAGTGTACCAGTTTTGAAGGTACGTTATTCAAATTACACAGAGATGGGCTTTTTTATTCACCAACCGAATTTCTATATTTACAGCAAGATATTATTGATGATGAACAGTTAGTGGGTTCTTTGGGGTGTACAACAAATTTATGGGGTGGAGAAATGGGAGAAAAATTTAAAATATATATGGTCCCTCTATTAGAATAACACCACACCCTAATAAATGCCATTTACCTCGCACTGGACACGCAGCATTTTCAGTAAAGAATTTTGTAGGAATCTTAAGAAATTCCTTATCAATAGGCCAATTACACCAAAAGAATTTAACCGTGGCTTTTCAAAATACAAAATCATATCCTTCGGAATTTATTGATATTGCAGGATGTTACCCCAAAATATTAGTTGCATCTGGATTTAATAATCAAGAAGATGAGATACTTATTAGGAAAGGGGCAATAGAATCTGGAATGTTTTCAGCAACATTCTATGAAACTGCTGCTGTTAAGATGAATTATAATTATAAAGCTTCTGACGAAAACCCATTCCCAATAGAATTTATACCCGTGATTACAAAACGTACAATACTAAGAAAGAGGCTTCAAGTTGGTATATTTAAACTGAAAAATACTTGTAGTCATATTAATAGCAACCTAAAACTTTCAAATGAACTTTTTTCCAGTGAACTAAAAGTAATAGAAATCACCACTGAGGGGGGGATGGGGATGCCTAGAAAGTCCGATATCTTTGTAGATAAATTGGAAAATGTTGTAATAAATAATAATAATATACGCAAAGACTGGATTTTATCGGTGATTTGGGAAGGACGGGGTAATATTATGGACGTGGACGCCCCAACAAATGATTATTTCCACAATTTGGTATGTTCATCAAAAGAAAGGGCCAAGCTTCGAAGGTCTTTGGCTTTTCAATCTCAAAACCCAAACTATCAGAAATTTCGTTGCGAAATGATTCGCTGCGATAACATAGATATATCACAGTATATGAAGTTATATCTGACATATGCAAGTTTATTCACACCATCTATAGGTGATAAATTACAAACAACAACTTCAAATAAGGGTGTTCTCTCTGAAATTATTTCAGATGAAAATATGCGGTTTGTAATAATCAATCCTAAATACGAGGGAAAAAAAAACACACACAATAATGCCAGATCTTATCATTAATCCTCAATACCTGAAGAGACAAACCCTAGATAATATATTTAATACTGGTGAGATGTTAAAGAAAGAACAAGAAAACAAAACATCGATTCCATATATGAACAACTGTTTTGAATTTAATATAGAAGATTCTAAATATTATTTGGAGTTGGGAGATTTCTATGCTAGTGGAATACTAATAAATCCTATAACAGGACTTCCTTATTTGACTGCCGTAGAAGATGATACTAGGGGCGTTGATTATCCCTATCATGAATATTTTAATGTAGATGACGTATTTACATACACTAGAAAATTAGAAGATTATGATCATACTAATAGGCTATGTTATAAAACTACTAAAGCCACCATCTATAAAACGCGATATTTTCTTGTTCATAACCATAAATCATCTCTCATGATGCAATGTTCTTATCCAGATGATATCATAAGAACAAAATTTTCTGGTACACCAGTGAAAGGAAAACGAGGAGGGTTTGCAACAGGCCCACAAGAACAAATGACAATTGAAGGCCTTGGAGCTGAACGCCTTAATTACGAAATTTCCCAATTTAGATCTGATTTTTTTGAGTTTCCAATCCAACCCACCAAAGACGAAAAAACAGAAATGAGCGATGAGATTATCCAAGGTTCAAAAAAACTACAAAGGGTTTTTGATGAATCTAATCAATACGAAAATATTGATTTATCATTAAAAATATAAAAATTAACTCATATGAAGAAAAAATCGGAAAAACTTATTAGTTAAAGGAATTTCTTTTTTTTTCTTTTCCAGTTATTACAATGAAATCCCAACAATAATAAAAAAAATTATTCATTATATCATCATCAAATATATATTTTACTGATGGTAATAATGATAATTACCAAAAGATTCTATTTTCGAATTTCTCGCCATATATGTCTGCTTTATATATTGGTTTGACACGAATAAAGGCCTTTCTACATCCACGTATTTTATCTTCATCGCTTTCACATGGAAATAAAGCAAATCTATCATCTTTTGCTCCTCTAATTATCCTTTCATCGTGATTATAATATTTTATATAAACAGTTAATGTATGAGTTTTATTATCATATGTTGGACGATTATATGGACACGCGGTACATGGCTGTTTTATGTAATTAAATATGTTCTTAAAGAAAACACCACAATCACAATGTCCAGTTTCCCAGTTGTATCCGGGTGCAGCTGAAAATGAAGGTAATGCCGCTAAACACGGATCCCTATAGCCCGTAGTTTTGCTTAAATTCTTATTAAAAATAAACCCACAGGCTTTATCACACCGACATCCACCTCTATCTTGAAATTCTGTGGAGTGAAAATCCGACGGTTTATATTTTTGGGGTATTTCCTTTGGAGAAATAATATTATTATCAATGGTAAATTTACCATTTTTATCCTCTCTTTGGCAAGGATTAAATTCATTGCGCTCAGCATCATATATACCAGGAATCTTTGAGTAACACTTCCATTTATCATGCATAGAAGGATATTTCCAATATCCCCATATTTCATTGCATTCGACGCCTGTGTTAATTGGTGGTTTTTTATATACACAATAAGATTCGCCCGATAATAATTGCATTCCATTAGCAGCAACATATGAATGAAGATTATCATCTGGGATATGAATTAATTTCATGGCGTTTGAATCTATCCCAAAACCTTTCTACTCATTTTTTGACATATATTTGGATTATTTCTATCTTCGGGCGAAACAAATAATGCTGTCTCTGTACATAATGATGACTTTTTAATATTATTATTATCGTCATTGGATATAAATTGATAAATAATATCATCCCCCTCCCCTTCCTCTTGCTTACTGGTTTGATTCTTAATCCAATAATTAATATTAGTATTTTTTTCACCACAGCGATCATCTCCGCCAAGCAAGTCTATATAGTTTAATAGTAAATGCCGATAATATACATATTTCATAATTTTCCAAAGGAAATAAATTAATGTTATTATTAGGGGAGTTAGATAAATAATGCATATTTTCATTTTTTGGATATAGAATAATTTCAATATGAAACCAGAATAAAGAGCGAGAAACATACCCCTCTATCTCCAATTAACTTTTACATAAAATTATATAACCATACAACATAAATGAAAGCATATAACTACGTTAATGATTTATTACTTGATATAGAGGAGGGTTCTTATACTCTCTATGTTTATACATAAAGCATATAAATATAACTATCAAATATATCAAATTAGGTAAATATAAATACAAAATGATAGATATGAATAATATTATATCAACAAAGAAATTTATATTTCTTGATTGTAAATTTACATTTTCGCTTAAAATTAATCTTGGTATATATATATATATATATATATATATATAAGTTGTTCTTCGTTACCTTTATTTTATGAAATTATTATTATCTTATCATTTTCATTGTCGCTGATAATTGTATTATTTTCCATTTTGAAGCTCTCCTCTATAACTTTTGAGCTATATTGGGGATAGTTCAAATTCCATTTAACAAAATTATAATCATCATTATTATCATTGTGGTTATCTACTGCCCGTTCCATTTTTATTATTTTTGGCTAAATAGGTAGCAACATCAAAAAAATAAGTTTCAAAGATGACCATATATATATATATATATATATGTATGTATATATATATATATATATATATATGTATATGTATATATAGCCAATGTACCAGTCTTTAAATTCACCAGTCCATTAGTTAGTTAGTTAGCTGGTTGGTTGGCTGGCTGGTTGGTTGGTTGGCGGCCGAATCTCATTTATAATTGGTGGTAGTGTAAATAATTTTCAAAAAAAAAAAAAAAAAATAACAAATAGGGCAAAATAATGAAAATCTAGATCGGTGTAATTAAAACAAAAACAGTCAATCTATTGAAATAGACGAAGGAGAAGACATTGGTCTATTAGAACACGAAAATATGGAATTGTTAAACAAAAGTAATGGTTTCTGTTTATTGGATAACCTTTTAGATATAGCAATAAATCTTATACACCGTGCCATTGTAAGTATGGAAACTATCACAAAAGATTTTATAATGTACTTTGATGGATAGAAGTCCAGACCATGATTATACCGGTAAAATTCCACCCAACAATAATATTATCATTATTATCATTTTGGTTTTCCACTACCCCTTTCCATTTTTAAATGCCAGGCAAATAAATATTAACAAGAAAATTGTGAAAAAATATGTAATCAATTATATAAACTCTGTTGTTTGTAATAGTTGTCGTTGTAAAAACGTATAATATATTTTATAAGTTTAACTACTATGTCGTTTTATTTTTGTTTTTTTTGGGGTTTGTTTATCCTTGTCCACATTACAGTTACAGAACGTTTTATAAAGTAGAAGTTTATAATTTTTAATATATACAACAAAACCTAACTGGATTTGGTGGAGACCCCGCCTAGCATACCAAGTTGTTTTCAATAATATTAATGAATCTGATTATACTATGTGTGTGATTCAAATTCTATACCAACTCTCTAACTGAATATGCAACAAAAAAAATTATTTCTATGTCTGTCTGACAAGCAGATATATATTTTTGTTAACAACAACAACAATAACAAATAAAATGCCATATAATTCCTAAACCGGAAATTCCAAATGAAGTTAAAGTTACTGTACCAACCGTGTGTCACACAATTGTACATAATTCCTTTTGTATATAATATGCTTGTATCTTCGCTCTTCCCTCGCACTCAAACGAACTTGAAAATACATGTCTGCTGTTTTGCTCTGAACATTGTCTGTCTATCGAGCATGTTATGTCCTGTTGCCTTGAGGTTTTCTATATAAAGAAGAGTGTTCCTTAATATATAACTCAGTCGTTTCCAACCTGCCTTTGAGTTCACAAACCCTCTCTACGGCGCCGTCACATTGGTGACCCTGGAGTGACTCGCTCCTCCCGCCTCCCCACACCCCCCTCCCCCTGCCTCTCACCATTACTATGACGCCGTCAACGCATACCTTCTGCAGCAGTACTCGCCGTCGCCAGCCACCCGTATAGCAACGCTTTTTCAGCTCTCTCAACAACCGTTGGAGGACCAAAGAGTTCGCTCACCCTCGGGAAAATGACCAGTATCACTCGCCTGCAACCTGCCGCAGACGGCTCTCCTCGTGATGTGAACCCACTTCATGACTTTCAAACCTTCATCAACGCCTCCACTCGTGACGGAGAGGACATCTATTCAACTTCAACCGAAGCTGACGTGAATGTCGTAGGACACGCCTATGAATGCCGTAGGACATACACGCCTATGAATGCCGTAGGACACGCCTATGCATGCCGTAGGACACACGCCTATGAATGCCGTAGGCCTATGAATGCCGTAGGACACACACGCCTATGAATGCCGTAGGACACACTCGCCTATGAATGCCGTAGGACACACACGACTATGAATGCCGTAGGACACACTCGCCTACCCCGTGACGAGCCAGAGCGGCAACAGCCACCCATCATCCACCACTCGCTCGCACCCAAACCAACGACTTCTACAGCCACTCACTGTCGCTAATCAGCACAGTTTTTACTACTACCTCTCCAGATTCAGGGCACCTATTTAACATGTTCAGTATGTCATTTTTAGAGGGGGAGCCATGTACCAACCGTGTATCACACAATTGTACATAATTCCTTTTGTATATAATATGCTTGTATCTTCGCTCTTCCCTCGCACTCAAACGAACATGAAAATTCATGTCTGCTGTTTTGCTCTGAACATTGTCTGTCTATCGAGCATGTTATGTCCTGTTGCCTGGAGGTTTTGTATATAAAGAAGAGTGTTCCTTAATATATAACTCAGTCGTTTCCAACCTGCCTTTGAGTCACAACCTTCTCCCTGCTCATTTATAATTGGTGGTAGTGTAAATAATTTTCAAAAAAAAAAAAAATAACAAATAGGGCAAAATAATGAAAATCTAGATCGGTGTAATAAAAAAAAAAGTCAATCTATTGAAATAGACGGAGGAGAAGACATTGGTCTATTAGAACACGAAAATTTGGAATTGTTAAACAAAAGTAATGGTTTCTGTTTATTGGATAACCTTTTAGATATAGCAATAAATCTTATACACCGTGCCATTGTAAGCATGAAAACTATCACAAAACATTCTATAATGTACTTTGATGGATAGAAGTCCAGACCATGATTATACCGGTAAAATTCCACCCAACAATAATATTATCATTATTATCATTTTGGTTTTCCACTACCCCTTTCCATTTCTTAAATGCCAGGCAAATAAATATTAACAAGAAAAATGTGAAAAAATATGTAATCAATTATATAAACTCTGTTGTTTGTAATAGTTGTCGTTGTAAAAACGTATAATATATTTTATAAGTTTAACTACTATGTCGTTTTATTTTTGTTTTTTGGGGTTTGATTATCCTTGTCCACATTACAGTTACAGAACGTTTTATAAAGTAGAAGTTTATAATTTGTAATATATACAACAAAACCTAACTGGATTTGGTGGAGACCCCGCCTAGCATACCAAGTTGTTTTCAATAATATTAATGAATCTGATTATACTATGTGTGTGATTCAAATTCCATACCAACTCTCTAACTGAATATGCCACAAAAAAATTATTTCTATGTCTGTCTGACAAGCAGATATATATTTTTGTTAACAACAACAACAATAACAAATAAAATGCCAAATAATTCCCAAACCGGAAATTCCAAACCAAGTTAAAGTTACTTATTTAAGAGAGAAAAAAAACACGAGGATGTATGTAATGTTGATATAAAAAACTGAACAAGTTTTTTTATATCATTTATTATATATCTGATAACTTAATGAAGATATCTGTTTTTTTTTATTGTGTTCTGTATGTGCATTTTATGGTACAATTTATCATTTATTGATAATTTATACTAATGGCATTTTTTTCCTAAATGACATTATAAAATGAATATTAACTCTTTATAATTTTTGGGGGTTTAAAATATGTTTTATTTCTTTGTTCTGGAAATAATATAAATTAAAAATACACAATCCCCCTTTCGTGGGTTTAGCATATAAAATGTGGTGCACAAAAAAAAAATATATTATTCAACAACAACTAAGATACAATGGTAAATGGTTCTATTCAAACTGGAACTATTCTTAATCCCAAAATTTTAATTAAAGTTTCTACCAATGAATATATTATAGATGGTTTAGACCGGGGAGACGTTGAATTAAAAGATTCAAATATTAACAATAAAACAAACACGGGGACAAATGAAACTAGTACTGATGTAATTGATAAAATCACAAAAAAACGAAAAAGGTGGTGGGGGAGATGTTGAAGCAAACGATTCGGATGTCGATAATAAAAGAAACACACGGACAAATGAAACTAGTACTGATGTAATAGATAAAATCACAAAAAAAAAAATAATACCAAACAGAAAGATATAAGATTAAATAAGAATATTTTTGGAAAAATATTTTCACATTTACAAGATAGTGAAGATTGTAAGAATGAATACATAGAATCCTCAAACTAGTTATATTATTTACGCTGTAATTTAAAACACAGAAAAACCGGACAAACGATATGTGGTTTACCAACACCACCACTTAAAAGTCAAATGGTATTAGATATTTTTGATGAGGTTTTAGAATTCTTCAAAGATTGGAATAATTCTATAATCTTAGATGAAAAAAATATTAAAACCAACTAAATATTACAAATTTTGATGGCAAAATTTAAGGATTTCATTGATGTGGCTACAATGAGTATTAAAGACTCAAACTCTTTGTATCTAATGCTTCGTCTGTATTTTTATACATATTTGTATTATGAATATTTTACTGTAACAGGAGACACTTCAATAGATATTAATTCTACTGATAGTATACCTATTGCAAACTGGAATAAAATTTTTGATTTTTCTGCAATTTCATTAAATAAAAGATCAAAGAAAAACGACAAAAATAAAGAATATAAATATAAAATTTTGTCGAAATTATTATTTAGAATTCTGACAACAAATTTAAATGAAGTTGGTGAATATTCTCCCGCATCAACACAAACAAAAACCTGGTTTTACCTCTTATATGCAGAAATTGATAACAATAGTCTAAATGAGGGCGATAAATTTGTTAGGGAATATTGTGGAGTTGCTAGCATAATGAATATTCTTTCTTTCTTTTATGATTTATTAATTTTTGGTGTGGAACATTTAAAATTTAAAAAGAATAAAATAAAAATTAAAATTGAATCTTATAAAAAAATATAGTAGTTACTAAAATATGATAAAACAAGACAAGTTTATCAAAAATGTTTATAAGGATTATATAAAAGTGTATATTATAAAGTTTTTCATTTATTTTGCTCTAATTTTACTTTTTATTAAATTAATCTTTGATTATAGAGCTTGTTCACATACAAAGAATGTTTATATGCAAATAATGAATGTTATTTTTGCGGCCCTAATAATATTGATTTTGTATATTTTTTCAACTGGAAAGTGGATAAATTACCTACCAATGCGATGTGTGAGACACACAAAATGATGTTATAAATTCGAAAACGTTTGCCATAGAAGCAAAATATAGTTTATCTGGCTAGCTGGGCGGGTTGTATATAACTACATCGGCCACCACCAACTAGTAGCCACCCGGCAGCTATTCTTCGTTGATCAATATATACCCGTAAAATAATATTATTGAGAAATTCTATAATGCCCCGCTCAAAATGATTAAATTCTGATATAAAAGTACAAAATTCTACATCGAGCGAGTTATATCCCGATAATAATATAATTGTGGTTCTAGATTATACATTTCACGAAGAAGGTAAAAGGAAACGCGTTGAAACACTCCCACACAATTTTTTTGTTACAAGTAATGAATTAATTTCTGACGAGAATACTAACAAATATATAGTAATTCATAATGTATTAGTGTATAAATATGGTAAATTATTACATCATAATTTTAGCCAGAATGGAGCCCCCCTCAGTAAAGACCTTTTAGTTGATTTTATCCACACATGTTTTGGGGGCAAATTTCCTATAAATATTATTACATTTGACTCTAAAGCAGCCACTATAATAAATTATCTATTTAGAAATCATAAAAAATTATATGAAAATGTGACAATTAATTCAGATTGTTTACAAAACTCAAAGGGTCCCAAAGTTAAAATCTGGAATGTTTATCCAAAAAATGGACTTAATGTTTATTGTAGCTATAGGATATATTTTCCCAGCGATGATAATGGTAAAACAGTTCCTGTAGTCGACGACAAAAAATATAATTTTTATTTTGGTTTTCACTATCAAGTATTTCTTAATTTATTAGAATTTTATAGAAATTACCCAGAAAATAAAGAAAAATATAAAACAACTCGTCATCACCCCTATTTGAAAAAATGAATAGTTCCTTTTATTGTTGATTATGATAAAAAACTCATTAGATGTATATTATTTTACGACATATCCTTTATTATATTAGGTTATTTGTACCACTAAAGTCAAAAATAAAAGCATATAATACTTATAACGTCTAATTTTTTATTAACCCGAAAATATACCATATATTTAATTTTTTTCTTTAATTGAATAAAAGGAATATATATACGTGTCAAATACATTTTTATAAATTATGTAGCTTGTTTTAATACATAATTTACTACAACCAGAGTTTTATTATTTTCTTATATATATATATATATATATATATATATATATATATATATATATATATATATATATATATATATATATATATATATATATATATATATATATATATATATATATATATATATATATATATATATATACTGTAAATGATTAAAAAATTAGCTCAAAATAAATAATATGAACGGAAGAGAAACACACATAAACGAGGTTATTATTCCTAGCCGTAGTGCGTTCGTAATTTTAGAAGGTTGTGACAAAACGGGGAAAACAACACATTAAAAAAAGTTGTTCGATTCTTTGAATACAGCTGGATTATCAGCAATTTATATTGCATTTCCAGATAGAACCACAAAGATTATTGACGGCTACTTGGCACATGGCGATGAACACGAAGATCACTGTATATATCTTCTATTCTCGGCTAACAGGTGGGAATTGCTTGCAAAAATTGAATCAGCATTGCTTGGTGGTACTTCAGTAATAATGGATCGATATGCATTTTCTGGAGTGGCATTTTCTGCAGCAAAAGAGGGTATGAGTTTGAGTTGGTGTAAACAAAGTGATATGGGTCTTCCAAGGCCAGATATAGTATTCTTCATGGATCTGAGTATACAAGAAGCCCAAAGACGCGGTCGTTATGGCGAAGAACAGTATGAAAAAGCCAAATTCCAGAAAAGAGTTAAAGAGAATTATCATTTATTACAAGATGAATCCTGGAAAGTAATTAACGCAAATAAGACCAATGAGATAATACAGAAAGAGTTAGTAGCTGAAGTTTTGAATATCATTGACAACATAAATGGAACAAGTATAGGTAAACTTTGGTTATAGTACGGTACAATGTACAACTGGGGACGAGACAAAGATTTTCTGGAATGAATAGATCAATTAATAATTCTCTTTTAATACCTGATAAATATTTATATTTATATTCAAGTTAAACATGAAGGTTTGTGTATTTCTGTCATTTGAATAAAACTTTTTTTCTTTACTGGCCGTTTACATATTGCTAATAATGATAAAAATAGCATAATGAAAATACTAACCAAATTTAAGATAACTAATATTTTATTTCTAATATAATTTATATATAAGATGTGATGTTTTTCCATCTCAGACATTAAATAATGATATCCTTCATAAAAATAATCTATTTCATTTTTATAATTTTTATATGAATAAATAATTAGTGGTTGTTTAAATAGTTTTATATTTTGTATAAGATATAGCTGCGAAAGACACAATCGTAATTGCGCGTTAAACCATGGTTCTTTTTTATATCTATGACACACATAATAAATTGCAGCCACATTTGTATCAGATATTTTTGTAAAAACATTTATAACAATATGCATAATTAGTTGTATTTTTTAAATAAATTGATACTCTATATTTATTATTAATTAAAATAATTTTAATCTATGCAGCGCGTTAAAGCACATAAAGTGACATTATTATTATTTAATCTTATTTTTTTAATACATTATTTTTCAATACACCTCCGATGACTTATATATACTGTAGATAATATATTTTCAAGAAAGATTAGGTGTCAATTCTAAATAATTAAAATGTTTTACGTCTGTAACAAGAAATATCTTAACAGTGTATTCCTTTATATATTTACGTGATTTATAGATACATAATTTGAATTGTATTTTAGCCTGTAAATCATTATATTGAGATGTTTTTCTACAATTTTCATTATTATTTAATGAGTAAACGTTAATAGATTGAACTTTACTGTCAGTTAACCATTTATTATTAATGTCTTTTTTTTCATAATTTATATCAACCAATTTATCTAAATTTAACGAAATATTATTCGTAGTAACATTATTTAATATTATAGGATTTAGTTTTTGCTTAAAACTAAGATTATAGAATTCCGTTTTAAAATTTTTTATAATTTCTTTATAAGATAAAATTAAAATCCGTGGTCGAATTATTGATTTTTGTTGAGCCAATAATAATACATTAGTTTTAACTATTTCTCTTTCTGATATATTATAATTTGGTTCCTCCATTTCGTGAGTAACTGCCATTTTGAAATCTAAAAGCCAATCTTCTTTTGATTTATTCAAAATATTAGTCGAGTTCAATACATTTTGTGATAAATGAATTTTGGATTATGTCTAGTGATGGTTACTATTTTATTAGACAAACAATTATCAAATACACTTAAAGAAAATAAGATTATTATATATTTATACATTTTTTAATTTTCTTAATTGCTGATAAATTTGGTTTGATATCATTATGGTTTGTTTGTGTTTTGTTGGGTTTTCTTCCTGGGTAATAGGATAGAAAAAATATGCTCGAGAAAAAAAGTCGATTGAATATCATTATTATATGTAATTATATCGTCTAATTAGTTAATCAGTTATTATAATGGTAGGAAAATTAAAAAAATGGATAAAATGTTATTGGTTTATTTATCTATATTAAAAATATTTTTGTTTGTTATTATTTTAATGCTATTAGCAACGAATATTTTTGGTAGAAAAATTGATAATATAAGTACAATTATTCTTACATTCATTCTTTTAATAGAAATTATATCATTTAATAATTTTATTTGGCCATTTCAAGATTATCAGTTAAATAAACCCCCACCAATACAAAAATAAAATAAGGATATTGTATTTGATAACGAATTTTCAGAACACTTGAATAAGTAACAAAATAACACATTACACATAAACAATTATATATAATATATGTTTATTACATGTTTATTATTATTTCATTTACAAAACGCCCCCTAATTATAATAATAAATGTTCGTAATAATAATTAATTAATTGACCACAACAGCGGCCTTTACAACGAGGAATAGTAATAATTTTATGATTCAATATAAAATGGAAACTAAAACTATCTCTCCACATATTTACTATTGTATACATTGTCATCATTTTTTTTAAATAATTAATTTGGAGAACAACTGCTCTAGCTGTAATACAATATGTACCACATTTATTCATGTACAGGATATAAAAACCAGAACAAACAATAAAACAAAAGATATTTCATCAATATTAAACAAGTATTACGCAAAATTTTGTTCTACGCCCAAAAAGATTTCTTGTGATTTATTAACAAGCACAAATGGACGTTGCTTTTATTCTCACAATTTAAATCAAAATATGCACAATGTAATAATCCGTACAGATTCTATATAGAAATATTTATTATACCTTATATTGGATAAAAAAGTATAAAAATTGCCTAAAAATAAAAAATGACAAACAAAGATACTCATAGTATTGAAACTTTTATTAATGACCTAAATGTACAAGAAGAACTAGAAGGAAAAGAAAGGATGCAAGAAAACCTGATCAAAGAAAAAGAAAAATCCACAACCAGCGAAAAGAGTAATAGTTTGCTATCAAAAACAAATTCCTTTCTATGTAAGAACATCTCAATGAAAGTAATGAATAAGGTGTTATATATTATACTTATGATATCTATTTGATATTATGCACGCCATATGTCAGAAAACCAGCTCGATGAAACTATTAATATCTTCAATAAAATTAAAAGCACTGGGATGTTTAAACCCTTGATAAAAAATGTTAGTATTTAATTAACAAAGGTTATTATTTATTTGATTCATTGTCGTTGACCTTTTTAACCCATTCTCCCTGAAAGATTTTTTTCCTTTGCAATCATTTTTTATAAACGAAAGGGTGATTGATATTTTAATGGAAAAAAATTATAAAACTGAATGACAATATTATAAAATTCAAGGATATTAGTTTCAGTAAGTGTGAGTTGTTCTGATTTATTTTATTTGCCGCAGTAATATTATCATTATATACTTCCATAGATATAGTATTTACAAATGAGTGTGAATATTTACAACTAGAGTTTGTGTCGGGGTCTTTAAGTGGTATATCGGTTGTATTATATCTACTTTTCTCGCACCTATTGTCAAAGTTATACTCCGTAGATATAGTATTTACAAATGAGTGTGAATATTTACAACTAGAGTTTGTGTCGGGGCCTTTAAATGGTATATCATTTGTTTCATATGCATTTTTCTAGCATCTATTGTCAAAATTATATTCTGTAATATCATCATTTCTGGTTATTATTGTAGTGGTGATAGAGTGAAAAGATTCTTCAAATTGTGGAACATCCGTAGATTCACCAAAATTACGGTTATTATTATAATAATCCTCGGTTGTTATTTCAGTGTTGTTTAAATTTATGGGCATTGATTTTACTAATATGATATGATTTGTAAATTGTGTATAATAACCACACAGAAGTATAATAAAAGTATACATTATTCTTATATGAAATCTTTTGTCAAAGACCCAAGTAATTTACTGGTCGGTCGGTCTGTCAAAACCTATAAGATGTATCTGCGCGTTTTGCTTACATATATAAGAGGGCATAAAAACAAATTAAATATATTATTATGCTTATACCAATTAGTTATTTTTAGTTTGCCTGCTAACCAGTCAAGTCCAAATTTAAAAATTACAAATTTCCACAATATTATGATTGCTATTCAATTAAATAATAGTAAATTTTGAATTTAGGAACTAAAATAATGGGGCGTTTTTATATTATTCAATTATTTATTAGTAATCATATTATCATCAGTGTTATTATGTTCGTTTGTTTTAACTAGATTTGTTCTTTTCAAAACAGTATTTTGTTCGTTTTCCCTTTTATGATAAAAAAAATGCATTAATGAGGTAACTATCAATAATAAAAATAGTATAAAAATAACAAGACCTTCCATTGTGAGTATTTTTTGATATTATATCACCCATTTATTTTGTTTCGGCAGTAGAAGAAGTATTATCAATATAATCAATAAAATCTATATTTTTACCATTATTATTTTTATAGTATTCTGTTTTTGTAGTGAAAGAAGTAATAACCCGAAAAAGTGTATCATAATCTGTAAAATTCATATTTTCAGTTTCCTCATCTATATAATCTTCTTTAATTTTACCGGGAGAAGAATCAAAATAATCTCTACCAATCGTTGATGTAATATTTAAATTTATATTATTATCATGATATTTTTTAGTTGTAAAGATATCATCCACGCCATGTTCGGGTTCTAAACGCCCCCCGCTCTTATTATAAAACCTAAGAGGGCCAGTTACATTTAAACCATTTGCAGCTACCAAAATATAAGAACACATTCTGTTAAGATTATTATTCATTTTGATAAAAATTATATAAAATTATCTATCCGCCCCAAAAATAGAATTAACCCACGATACTTAATTTAGGAACATATATATATATATATATATATATATATATATATATATATATATATATATATATATATATATATATATATATATATATATATATATATATATATATATATATATATATATATATATATATATACATATATATAAGAAGTTGATCAATTAATTTTCAAGAGATAAAAGGACACATATATATACATATATTTAAAAAAAAATTGGTTGATATTTTTTGCATAATTATTATAAAATATATTAATCCATATATCCTAAATTATATCCATTTTGTTACAACCCAACAAATTATGAAAAATATTATGTTATGGGTTGATTAATAAATTTAGTTTATTATTCATATAATAATGATGTGTGTGTGTGTTATACTACCGACTAAATTGATGAAAAAAATGTTTTTCGTTATAATATTAGAAAATGCAGTATGTATCAATATTTAAATATATTATAGCACTGTTGTTGGTTTCTTTAATATTAATTCAGAGTATGATTAAATATGAAAATGGCAATCATAAGATTTATATGATAACTTATAGCATTATTTTATTCATGATATATTTTAGTGTAACAGTTTATGATTATAAACAAAATACAAAAAAAAAAATAACTGAAAATGAAAAAATAAAATAATTCCAAATAACAAACACGAAGTCTTTCATTACGCAAGTTTACTCTTTCACTTAAAAATAGTTTTGGTGTATAGCTCGTTCAACACAAAGAACATATTTGCTACAACTTTGAAGGTTTAAATTTGTACCAATTCACAGCAACCCAATTAGGAAGATCAAATAAAGAAGGCACGGCAATTGGATGGAATTAACTGGCTGGTTGACTGGCTGGCTGAATGACTGACTAGTATGAAAAATAATACAAATTATATTACACCCCAAATTATTGTTTGTGTGTAACGTGTTATTTTGTTACTTATTCGGGTGTTCTAAAAATTCATTATCAAATACAATATCCATATTTTATTTTTGTATTAATGGGGGTTTAGTCAATTCATCAATTATCGTTACAAACAGGTAATATTATAATTGGGGGGCATTTTGTAAATGAAATTAAAATAAAAATTTAAAACATATAGTATATATCTACTTTTAGTTTTAAACCCACATTTATTTCAATTTATAAAAATGTATTTGACACGTATGTATATATTCCTTTTATTCAATGGTATATTTTCAAGTTAATAAAAAATAGACGTTATAAGTATTATATGCTTTTATTTTTGGCTTTGGTGGTACAAATAATCTAATATAATAAAGGATATGTCGTATATTTGGTTGTAGTAAATTATATATTAAAACAAGCTACACATATAATTTTATATATCCACTAATACATTAAATTATTTGTAGCCTATTATTAAAGCTGAAAATAAGGCCTAATTATCATAATTTTTTTTCTGTTTTTCATCAACGACTACTTATTTGGCTGCCTCTAATATTTTCAGCTCTTTTTTTTTACATATTTATTGTAAATGATATATAAAAAGATAGTACAAAAAATAAAATAAAACAATTTAAACAGATTATCATAAATTCTAACAAATAGATTAGATTCTGGGGCCCCACCAACAATATCATCAACAACATTTAATGTTTCCTTTGTTAAAGACCGCAAAAATGTTGCTCGCTCACAAACGAACATTAATTTTTATATTTTTCGTGTGGAATAATTTTATCAAATGGTGTGCTTCCTGCTAGCATGTTAAAATTTTTTTATATTACACAAACCATCAAATCCTAACTGGCGTATTTCATCTATTCGTTCTCTGTCTATAACAGTATCAGAATAGAGAAATTCGTCATAATTACAATCCCATTTATTCACATTAAATAAGGGATGTTCATTTTCGGGTAAAATTATTATGTCCTTAGTTATTACTGAATCATTAATAGAAAGACCTTTGTCAATACAAAAATTTCCATTAATTTTATACTTTATTAATTTTTTTATCTTGCAAATTATATCTAAAACACCCCGTATGTTCGGCTTGTATTCGTGCCAAGTGAATAACCATTCCAGTAACTGTTCCAGAAACAAAAGCAAATTTAACAATATTACTTTTATTTTTCATTTTCTTAAGCGATAAAAATAGATTAATCCATATAGGATTATTATTAACAATATTTTTTCCCCTGGCACTTTTACAAAAATCGGCGGCCTTTTCTAAACATTTAGCTAATTCTTTTTCATTTCTAAAACCAAAACTTACTGCTAAATCGTCAACCTCTTTTAATAGTTTTTTATATGTATTGTATGGTAAAGTTGAACAGATAAATGCATTTGTTTCGCCAGGCAATGATGGATTATTTCCACTTAAAGTTTTATTAAAGTCATCGTATTTTTTCCATTTATTTATATCATTAGGTATATATTTGGATGTGTCATTTGTTGTATTGAAAGTATAATTATTAAAATCTTCAATTAATGTGTTGAAATTTACATCATCCATCTTATTTATATTATTAGATATGTTGACATTATAATTTCTAAAATTTACACTATCTGTAAATTTGTATTTACCTATAAGATCCGTTATATTATCAATAAATGTAAATTTTACCATGTTAAATCTATTATATTTTTTACTAGGGTAAAAAAATTAATTAGATACATGGTGTATCTTTAAGTTAATAAAAAATTAGACATTATTTCAATTTATGAAATGTATTTGATGTGTATACTGTATATATTCCTTTTATTTAATGAAAGAAAAAATAATTTTTTTTGGTTATAATGAAATATAATAACCAAAAAATAAAATAAATTCGTTTTAGGTTTTTATTGTTATTAAGATTTCATTGTGATTGTCCACTTTCCATGTTCTGTGTCTTTTTCTTTCCATCCAAGTTAATGGTTATTTATTCAAAAAACATGACACAGATAAAATATTATTACAGTTTTTACAATCTATTATTAAACTTATATCGTTTATTTCATTATGATTAAAAAGACGCAATAATAGATTTTCTAGTTCGTTGCGAAAATAGATTTTAGGACATTGCATTGTGTCATCCAATGTAATGTAGAAGAAAGGTTCCTCGTTGTTTTTATTTGCACATTGACTACTCAAAGTGGCATATAATAAAATATGTTTCTTTTTCTTTACATTTCTCCAAAAGTTTAAAATGTCATCAGGAATATTGCTATTAATAATCTCAATACCACCAAGTAACATACTATTACACTGATTAGAAAAATCTAAAAATGTATAACGCTTTTCATATAATCTTGAATTTTTTTGTCTATTCCACAAAGGAATAAATCATTTATTGATGGCAAATTTAAAAGTAAAAAAAGTTGATTGAATGTTGGTGCCAAATAATAGTCTATCATTCTTTTTTTGGAGCAATGTATATTTTTTTTCCTTTTATTTGACATAATTATTGGTAAGTAATTTTGATGATTGTCGATCAGATCTAATGATAGAAAATTCTGTAAAGCTTCCTCGATATAATTTTTATAAAAAGATTCATTGTTATCAAGAATCAAATGTAAACATTTTATCATAAGCTCATACACAAAATTGGGGCATACGGATAGGAAAGCCCGATATTTTTTATTTGTTATCATCGAGTTTTCCCATGTATAATTTTTTTCTGATCAAAACTAATCGCTTAAAAACATTTTCAACTTTTAACTTAATCTTGGGGTATTTTTGAAATGCATTATATTTTGATATTAGTTATGTTATATGAAGGGGGATCGATAAAAAGATACTGTCTGTGTTGCCATACAAACATACTGTATTGGAAAAATTTTTAGTAAAATAATCAATGGCTTCGTTCAGGAACCACCTTCCATAATTTGTAATCATATTGGCAGCCATAGGAGAATATAATGGAAATGTATTATGAGAATATAAACCATAAATTGAATTTATCATCAATTTGAAGATAAGGGACTGGGACGACCCCTTTCTATATTGCCGTCGTTTATTTATGAGATATTCACAAAATAGCCGAATTGGAGTACAATTATCATTATTTTCCATGAATACTTTTCGTGATAAATAATAGTAATCTTTATTGCGTTTCGTTTTCATCCAAGGCGAAATATTAAAGTTTTTATGAAAAAAACTTATTATTTTCAAATTCGTCATCAGAAACCCGACATATTTATCCTTTAATTATCCCAAAAGTTGACATAATATTTGGATAAATTGATTCAAAATCAAAACTTCCAATGTTTCTCTTTCCTTCAATATAATAATGAATTCCCTTTTCTGGTGGTAATACCAAACCCCCAACTAATACATTATTCTCGTGATTATTATCATTGGGTGGTATCTTATAATAATAATGATTACTATTATTTATAGGAGCAATAACAATTGACTGGAAAAAATTTTCAAGTAAGCGCGCAGCAATGGCTTGGATAGAAAAAAATTCGCAATTTTGAAAATAAGGGCCCGTAAGCGTGATTTGGACTTAAATCTGCAATGCTGAATAAAGACAAAACTCATGAAATCATTTCTGTTTTTTCTAAAAAAGAAAATTATAATTATGCCCCCCACCATCTTTAGCGATATTACATTTAATATCTAAAGCTTCACAAATAATTTTCAATTCGTAGGAGGGAGGATTATGTCTAGGAAATTTTATAATTGTGTTTTAAAATATCTCCTTATAACGTAAAGCATCTATGTTAATTTTCCAAGGTGGTAGAGGAATAATTATTTCAGAAGAGAAAGAATTTAAAGAAGGATGAAGGTGTTGATTCTTGTCGCGTTTGATTAAACCATAAAAAAGACTTCTATCTAACAGATATTGAAAATCACATTTATCTATATTCCATCCAGTTATTAACAAACCAGTCTCTTTAATACAACACAAAACACTTAAAATTTGTTTAATTAAATGTTTTTCATTGGCATTGCCACTTAGATTTAATGTCGATTTAGATATACAATTATTATTATTATTATTCAATCGTTTTCTTTTATTACCATGGGTGGTGGTATAAAAAACACAAGACACTATTTCTTCTTTGGTGTTTCTTTTTATTTGTAAATTAGTTATTCTGTAACCAAAGAAATATTTTAGAATATTTATATTATCAGACAAATATTTCAGTTGGGTCTCTGGACCATCCGAACCACGCCTTTACTTTATAATGCGGAACAACCCCCTAAAAGAAAATATGTTTTAGGTATTTGTCGTATTTCTTTTAAATCTGTCATGTCGTATGCAATCAAAATAACACTGAATAACATTTCTATATTTTCCTATAGCATCAATACCATAATATTCTTGTTCATTTTGAAACACCTTATATAATAATTTCATTTGAAGACAATAAATTTTTTATGACTGTACCAATATTTTTCTTGGAGTATATTTCTAGATAAGAAAAGACTTTATTCAAGATGTGTCCCGCCCTTTCTTTGGGATACAATTTGATTTGGATGTCTGAAAATATTTTTCGCCTTTCTCGCAGTGTAGTTATACGAGAAAAAAATATATCTACATTTTTGGTTACAATTACAATATGATTATATTTATTAGTAAAATAAGGATGTGGTAAAGGAATTATTATAAGTTTGTTTGAATTATAATCTACAGCAAATATTTTTTCCCTGGTAGGAGTTTCGTCCCAATTATATATCCACATATAATTATGCAAACTAATCTCTTTTTCTAAATTTAAAATTTTTTTGGGGGGGGCGTAAAACATAAATTTCCACCCATCAAAACTATTATTTTTCTACTCAATTGTTAAGTTTATATTACTAAAAAATTTCAATATACTACGAATCGATTATGAAAAAAACAATAATACGATTAATGGCTTATTACTTGGTATGGGGGAGTTTTTTATGTTTAATGTGTTTATACAAAAAGAATATAAACATAATTATCAAATATATCAAATTAGGTAAACATAAATATAAAATGATAGATATAAATAATATAACAATAAAAAAGTTTATATCTATTTCATTTGATTTTGTTCTAATTTCTATATATTATTTTATAATATAAGTTTATATATATATATACATATATATTTTCTTATGTTTTCAGTTATTGTTACGATGGGCGACGTACAGAATCCCATTAAAGTTAATTTATTAAAAAAAATTGATGATTTTTTGTATAATGATATTGAAATTTTACTTTGTGATGACATTCCAAGCGATAAATATATAATATTCTATTATTTTAAAATTATGACTACTGTTTGTAAAATCGACCGTAGAATACCAATCGATAGTATATATACAGTTTATGGTTTAAACACACAAAAACTCTTTACATTGGTGTTAAATCCAGAAGGTAATTGTGAATGTTCGCGTATAATCAGATCATACAATGATTTCTTAGAAGAAAACCAAGAAACAGATTATGTAATTGTATTGGAAAAGGAAAAAAAATAAACCAATTACTAGTCATGTAGAAAATTTAGTCGATTGGTTGCCAAAAACTGCATATTTTCCTCTTTATTCACGAGAAGAAGAACAACAATATCGCCTTGTAAATGAGAATAGCGCCAAATTCAGATATTCATGGAATATTAATCATGACAATTTAAAAATTAAACAATTTACAGACCTGAAAATGGGCGATTATTTATTTTTAGATATTTATTTTTGTCGACCAGATAAAAAATATATTATAGAGGATAATGTAAAAGTATATACAGACGATGTAAATAATAGCGATAAATATTTTGTCGTTAGAAGTTTACCAAAAGAAAATAGTAATGAACCCAGTGAATTTTTCAAGTATTATTTAATTCCAACTTGTCCGTGGAAAAGTATTTTGGAGGAAAACGAGTCTTATTTTAAAGAGATTTTTTATTTATATGAAAATGTATTAAGAATAAATAAAACAGCAACGAGTACAGTTATTACCAGAGGTCATCATGACCCCGAATTAATGCTTGCTAGATTGTATGATTACCCTAGTCACGAAAAACCAAATACTAGAACGTTTGGGTTTACAAATCATTTTATTAGCGAATAAGAGAGGATAAATAAACAAAATAAAATAATAATAATAATAATAATAATAATAATAATAATAATAATAATAATAATAATAATAATAATAATAATAATTTAAAAATATTCATTGTGGCCTTATCATTATAATTACCATCAACAACATGAAAATGTTTATGGTTTAATTTCAAAATAAACGCGAATTATGAATTTTTCAAAATAATAATAATAATAATAATAATAATAATAATAATAATATATGCATATTTAATAATCTTATCATATATAATATGTATATATATATATATATATTTATATATATATATATATATATATATATATATATATATATATATATATATATATATATATATATATATATATATATATATATATATATATATATATATATATATATATATATATATATATATATATATATATATATATATATATTTAAAATTTGAAAGAAAAAGCGTGACACAAATGTTGTTATTTCATAGAGTTAATAAAATCCTATATAGGAATTTTATTAACTTTTGTAGTAAAGTTAATAGAATTATACTCAAAAGTTCATAAAATTGTAGTTTTTTGGGGATTTGAGTTTTGTCACGGTTTTTTTAGGTGAAAAAAAAATATTTTTTGCGCTTCTTTTTTTTTTTTACTAATTTGATTAACTAAAATACACAATTGGTGGTTGACACACATTAAATTAGAAATATTTTTTTTTGTGGGAAAAATATATATCCAAATATTTTTTTTTATTAAACAGGTTAATGTAACCTACTTGCTGGGGAAGCACACAATATATTGAACAATAAAAGGACAAGGGTGAGGCAACGGGGCTCATTTAATAATGAAGAGAATAAACGTAAAGAGCTCCGTGGATAAGGGGCCCATCGTCCTCAAAAAAATTAAGTAAAATCTTTCTACACCTGGACGATTTTTAGAGGAAAATTATTATTCTCCACTACCCACTGCGGCAAAAGAATTTGACGACCCACTTTTATATTATGATGAATACATTTTTTTAGGTTGTGAAAAAATGGAGACCACAAAACTATACCCCCAACTTTGGTGAAAAAAACAGTAACAAGTGAAAAGGAGGAAAAATATGAAGACAATGATGATGATAAAGAAGATGGTGGTAAAGATAATAATTTTCTGCGTTTATTGGAAATGGAGGCCATTGACGACGACGACGATGAAGAAGAAGAAGAAGAAGAAGAAGAAAGGAAATCAAATGATAAGGCGGATATCGACAATGACGACGGCGACGAAGAAGAAGAAGAAGAAGAAGAAGAAGAAGAAGAAAAAAGAAAAAGACGATGACGATTTTTTAATAAAAAAAAACGGAGATTACAAAACTATAGCCCCCATTTTAGTGAAAAAATTATAACAAGCAAAAAGGAGGAAAAATATGAAGACAATGATGATGATAAAGAAGATGGTGGTAAAGATAATAATTTTCTGTCGATATTAGGAATAGAGGACATTGGCGACGAAGAAGAAGAAGAAGAAAAAGACGATGACGATTTTTTAATAAAAAAAAACGGAGATCACAAAACTATAGCCCCCATTTTAGTGAGAAAAATTATAACAAGCAAAAAGGAGGAAAAATATGAAGACAATGATGATGATAAAGAAGACAGTGGTGAAGATAATAATTTTCTGCCGATATTAGGAATCTCGTCGACCCCACAGGATAACGATGAAAAAGAAGAAACAATAAATATGCATGAGAAGTTTCTAAAAATGAAACACCTTTTTTTCGATATATTTAATTTCACCTCAAAAAGGTGTTTTATCGGACATGAATACAATTTATATATTGAAATAAACAATTTTGAAGATTATGTAAAGAAAAATAAAAAGAAGGGTATTGTTCTTGCCTCAGAAATAAGAGACGCGAATAGAGAACATAAATTTTTGGTAAGCATCACAACTAAAAATTTTCCTAGGAAAATTTGTGATGCCATCTTTATAATTGATGACTCTAAACAAAGTATCAACAAAATTATACCAGAAATGAAAAAGCTGTTAAGTAGAGGATATAAAAACATATCCCTAAGCATAAAATACCACACACATCATTTTTATAAGATAATTAACTTTCTGTTGAGTTATCTTTTAACAGCTTGTAATATGTCAGATGTAAACTGTAAAATATTTGTATTTTACAGTTTCCATAATAATGATGAATTAAATTACCTAAGGTCATATTTCAGACAAGAAAAATATGAACCATGGGAAATTTTTCTCGATAAAATTGTTCGCGACAAAAGATTTGACGATGAAATGAAATCGTTTGGTGGCAACAAGTACACACATATACTTAAAAAACAAAAATGTTATTCGATCGCCAGAAAATTTCCAGACATTTTAAAAAAATTCAAATCTGTTATTATCAATGATAAAGTTAAAAACTGTATCAGTCAGGAATTTAAAAATATTTTAAAGTTGTTTGTAATATTCAACAGTTGTATAACACAAATGAATACTGATGTTATAAAAAAACAACCAATTGATAAATTGATGATTGTAATATCTGAAAGCAACATTGAAATTTCTGTATTGCTTTCAAATGACATAAAGAATATCATTATATTAGACAACAATCATCTATGTGATATATTAAATTATGATGTCATTGGCCAGTGTATATCGTGTTGTTTGAAATCCACTGTGCCTGCAATAAAAAAAATTATAAAGGCGAAAGATACTTACTCTCTTGAAATTAAGGTGAAGTATATCGAAAAAAAAAAAATATTTGATGAAGAGGAGACAATTAATTCCATTTTATCTAATACTTTTGAAAAAAATGGGCTTTGTTGTAAACGCGAAAGTCTGGAAGGTATTACAATTATAAATGTACATCGTATTATAAAATAAAGTTATATCTCATATTTTATACCTGAAATATTTTACCTAGATTTTTGTTATATCAAGTAATGAATCATTAATGGTATTATTATTATAATTTTTTTAACAGGCTCGTGGTATATCTAAATTTTGTAATAACAAACATTTAAATAAATTTTGTTTTTATATGGTTAAATAAAATAACACGATTGTTTAAATTTACAAAATATATTATATGTATTTACAATGATGGTTATTACATACGGCAACGTCATTGGAAAATATGGTGATTGATTAACCAATAACATATATATACAAAGAACATTGAACCAAAATAATTTTACATTTGTAAATATATATTGTATTATAAAATAAATTTAAATCACATATTCTTAAATTATTTCTCATTTTCTGTGTATAGTTATATAATTTTATGTAAAGTTAATTGAGAGAGAGAGAGAGAGAGAGAGAGAGAGAGAGAGAGAGAGAGAGAGAGAGAGAGAAAGAGAGAGAGAGGGATAAATTTCTCGCTCTTCATTCTGGTTTCATATCACGCGATAAGTGCTTTATATATAAAACTTTCCTTATTTTCATTTCATTATGAGCGTTTTAAGTGAGAGATGTTTAGCCTTTTTATGTGATTATTATACTCATGGACATTCAGCAACACAAATAATAGAAAAATTAAGGAAAAAATTTAATGACGATATAATAATGAGGAGTATGATAAAAGAACTTACATTTTTTTTATGATTATATACATTTCATGAAAATAAACCACACAAAAAATTATCGTTATTTTCTTGATGTGGTACATTCACAATTACCATCAATAAAAAGAGAAAAAACAAATGAGTACACATATTTACAATTATCAAACACAAATAAAGAAGAAACAGAATGGCCCCGTACAACTCATACAACAAAAACAGACAGTTTATCTATCAATAAAACAAAAACAAAAAAAAACACTTCTCAATCTTCGTCATTCTTGCCACAAAACCAATATATTTGTCCTCAGAAGAGACATAACCGTGTAACGATTGCAAGACAAATACTTTAAGATATAGGTATACCCCCATCTTTCACCGAGGAAATTATTACAAGAGACGAAATATGGATAAAAATTTATGATGCAACCGAAAAAAAAAATACAAAAACCTCATGTTAACTGTATTTTTTTATTACAAAGGCATCCTTTACCACGAATATGCTTCACTGAATCAAACTTTAACAAAAGAATACTATTTGGGAGTTCTCCAGCAATTGATTGGGGCCATAGAAATCAATCGACCAGATTTGTGGAAAAGTAAAACAATGCGACTTCATCACGATAATGCTGCTTCTCATACATATAATTTGATAAAATCATATTTACACACCCATTTCAAATATAATGTGCCACATCCATCTTATAGTTCTGATTTGGCTCCTTGCGATTTTTGGCTTTTCCCGATAATCAAAAAGGAAATCTCTCTAGAAGATAGAAAAAATTTAAATGAAAATAAAGCCAAAAAAATAATAGATAAGATATTATCGGAAATTCCAGAAAAAGAGTTTAAAATATGTATGCTCGAAAAATATAAAAAGGTTTTAAAATTGTGCGTTGAATCTGGTGGAAAAAAAAATATCTCTTTCAACGCCCCAGCATACGCTTATTCTTAAATAAACAAATAAATGGATGTAAAATTATATTGCCCCAAACATTTTATTATGTATAATATTTATTCTTCCCAAACATTTTATTATGATATTTATCCTCCATTAAATCATCAGATAAAAGTTTAATTACCCGAACTACAAATTTGTTCATATCATCATTAGCTAAATTTAGTGATAATATATTCCTTTTTTTTGAAATACATATACTTGGGCTACCTGGGAATAATAATTCATTTTAATATTTATCTATTTCTTTTAGATAATTTATATCAATATTTTCCTCGCCCTTACGAGCTCTGCGTTTTATTCTTTCATTCAATATTACATCAAAATTTAGTCCGTGTAAGTAAATAATTAGATCTGGGTTAAACAATAACATGTTTGATGCAATATTTTTATATAAATCATAGAAATCTTTCCTTAATAGATTCTTATCGGCGTGCATTTTACTAAAAACTTCAATACCACTTTAAATAGATCTTTCTCCAATGATTACATGTGGTCCTATCTCGGTCCTTTCATTTTGAATTATATCATAAAAGATATTAATTATATTTTTCATGTATGTAAAATTATATCCAGTCTGAAATATTTCTGAAAATTCAGATTTATTTTTGTAATATTTTTCTAGGTTGTTTTTGTTTGCTGTATCATTCGACCATTCATCAGTAGGTTCTTGTAAAAACGTCCAGCGCACATTTTTCTTCTTTAGTTGCGATTTAAACCTTTCTAATAAAGTAGATTTGCCGATACCAATATTTCCCTCGATTACTATGTATATTATTTTTTTTTTCTTATTTCATCTAAGATGTCCATGAATTGATCTTCCATCCTAAATAGTATTACAAATAAAAACTGGTATAAGTTATTATATACTATACATAAAATATCTTTATAATAATAACAGTAATTATGACTAACCATACAAAAATATAGATTATGACGTATAAATAATATTGGTGGCGCGCATGAAATATTATTCATATAATTACGGTTTTCCTTTATATTACCTATTTTCTTTGTCTTTAGTTATATTTATGTGAATTATAAGCAAATAATTTATTGTAAATAATATAAAAATGCATTAAATAAAATAAATAGATAAAATGTTCTTGTAACTAATTTAATCACAACAATTATCTTTGTCGTTGTCCGACAAAAAATATTATGGAAATTAATGTTTACTGGCGGTTGTGTACCAAACAACGCAAAGTAAGATGAGGCATTTAGTGTACGACTATAACTAATATTCTTATTAAACATAATATAATCTAAAGCACTAGAAATGTGCATCGTATTATTTTCATTACAAGAAATGTATTTTTCTATGGCTCGTTTAATTTCTCCGTTGGCTCTTTCTACTGATCCTTGACTTTGGGGATGATAGGGTCTGCCTTTTATTCTTTTAACTTCGGGCCACACCCTTTCTAAATATTCATTAACTGTTTTATTTACAAATTCGCCTCCATTGTCCGTTTGTAGGATTTTGGGGGCCCCTAATATACCAAATATACTCCTCAATGCATCGATTATAAATTGAGCCTTTTCATTTTTTTAAACTCTTTAGTACACAAAATTTAGTTTTATTATCTTGGTAGTTTAGAACATATCTACAGCTAGTATCTTTTATCTTATTATCATTTAAAAGTTTTTGGATATCTATCACATCTACTTGCCCCCTCACCCCAAATTCTGAAGAAATAATTGGTTTTATGTTTGTTTTTTGTTTTTTTATTCTGCTTTTCTTTTTTTGATATTTTTACAAGTTGAACAGAAATTAGAAATGTATATTTTTACGTGGATATATTTAATATTTGCAGCATAGTTTTTACAAGCTTTAAAGGTTTTCTTAATTCCTCCGTGTAAAGAATTTATGTGTGCTATCTCAATCGTGTCATAAATTTCTTCAAAAGATATATACGGAATTATTCTTTCGTCGTTCTCTTTATTTGGTCAATTATTACCCAATTTCCTTCATATTTTTTCAAACAAAAATGACGTTTGACATAATAATATAATATCTTATCTTTTTTATTATCGATAGAATTGGGGGAATTTGAAAGTAACTCTATATAATTAAGAATCTTTTTTTTATCAAAGTCTTTCCTTGTGCCGTTTAAATGTTGTTGGTTTTCATTAATCATCTCACTAAATTTCATTTCTTGAGAAATTTCATTGGTTGGGGAATAATTCATATTTACTCGAAATTCTTTCACTACTCCCCCCCATTCCACCCCCTCCTTCTCTGTTTATTGCTTTATATATACTATAGGCAAATAAAAAAAACCATAACCCATAACATATAAGAAGAATCATGACCTTACAGGTTAAAAAATTTCTTTGTATATAATAATAATAATAATAATAATAATAATAATAATAATAATAATAATAATAATAATGATAATAATAATAATAATATCTTTGATTAAAGAAGCACAAGAGAACGCATTTGTTATAAAAAACATAAAATCGTTTTGCAGAACTATTTTATATTCATTTCATGAATGAATTGTCATAATATGAGCCCAATACAATTTAAATCGCCTTTTTTGGTCTAAAAAGACCAATGAAATGTTTGATTGAACATTATTAATGAGATTTTATTCGACGATCTTTTATTAGGTGTCGAGTATAAAAGTACGCTGACCAAAGAGTAACAGCAACAGTATAGAAAGAGCGTTCGCTGTCGTAGGACCAACTTACCCCAACGAAATGAATCAAGAAAACCAGACTTCACCAACAACTAGCCCCATCAACCTGGGCACGGAAGAAACACAAGCATTGATTCAAACGCACCAAGATATTGCTGATCTTATAAAACAAATCCAAGAGAATAATAATTTTACCGACTACACCAAAGAAGATATTGAACTGCCTTATTGTCCTCAGGCGACAAAAAAACCATCAATAATCAAAGACAATTTTGAAAATACAATGGATATAATTCGGCCAAAACAAAGGGATTATTTTTCTACTATTAATAAAATGTGTAATATGCTCTCTCTAGCAACAACTTTTTCCCAACCAGAAGATTTATCAGAGGAAGAACAAGAACGTATGGTCAATGAATTCCTTGGTGCTAAAAAATATATACAAAATTTTTTGGAATGTTGTTCTGTTGATATTTATAAAGTAGATGTTCCCAATAGATTATCCCCCATTTTTACGGTTCTGCCATACAGCAATAAAGGTAAATCTTCGGCAAATTATATACAAGAATCACGATATTAGATAAAGCTTATGCTTGATGGTAAAAATTGCCCACCCAACACTTGTTTAGATGTTTTAAAAAGTTTACACGTGTTTATATATCGTTCAGATGAAGCTTACATATATACTAGCTATAACATCGAAACTAAACATTATAGGGTTGGTATTGTGTATAATAATGGTTGCCTGTTATATTTGAGAAATTTTACGGAGCCTTATATGTTGGCTTTATATAAATTTGTAACTAATGTTTTATAAACAAAATACATTTTCTCCGTATATATATATATATATATATATATATATATATATATATATATATATATATATATATATATATATATATATATATATATATATATATATATATATATATATATATATATATATATATATATATATATATATATATATATATATATATATATATATATACTAGACACCCAAGCCTTTGCTTTATTCATGTGTAGAAATTTATTAGTTGGATTAAAGTGTAGAAATTATTTTGTTTTTTTGAATAATATTGAATATTTTTTGAGGTTTATATTTTGTATTGTTTTAACTTGATTACATTGAAAATATTTAAGTGCCACTAATAATGGCATAAAGACTGTAAATTTTAAACGATCGATCATGGCATCTCGAGTTTCATACCTATTCATATATTTTTCCTTTGTATTCTGGGATATCTCCCCGAAAAAAACAAATTTATTATAAATGTAATCAGGTGAAATTACATTATTACTGTTTAATTCTATTTTTTCTAGTTCTAAATGCATATCATTCACAACCAATACCGAATATTCTGCTTGATAGAGCTTATCATCTAATCCAATCCACTTTTCGTAAACACAAAAATCATCGTTGTCTAACCACTCATTAAACTTCTCTGTTTGAATATTTGATAAATAATACTTTCCTTCTTCTGTAAATTCCCTTTTTTTTGTAAACTTTTTGTTCTTTTGATCAATCACCGATGTGTGTCCTTGTGGTAAGCTATATTGTCCCTCGCCAATACTCCCATAGGGAAAAGATGAAAGCAACACATTATGGCTCTTGTTAGTATTCATAAATGCAGTAGATTTTATTTTGTTATCATTACTATTTTCATTCTTTAAAAGAAAATTAATAGCTGCGTAAAATGGTGAAACGCACACCAAAGTTTTATATGGATTTGTAGATTCAATACACATAATACAGTAAGATGTTGTTTTTCTGTTTGGCGATTTATTATTATTTTTGTTATTATCAATATTATACATTTTTTTCTTATATCTTCGTTGTACTTGTGTGTATACAGTATATAATAAATGTTTATAAAAGTGTATTTGACTTGTATATATATTCCTTTTATTTAATGAAAGAAAAAATCATCCCTTTTTGTTATAGTTCTATATCTACCTTGGGTTTTAAACCAATATTTAATTCAATTTAAATTTTATGACAAAAAGAAAAAAAAAATACACCGCCATATTATTTATACGCACAACTCAAGGAGTTATTTCTAGTGCTGGTATTAGTTGATACAATTAATCAATGAATTCTTTAAAAATTTGAAATTCTGTTTGGACGGCATTTTCAGTTTCACGAACATTGTTTGATAACACGGAAGATTCAATGGCTTCGGCTAAAATCTTTGGAGTTGTTTTTATCAAGTGACAACACCCATAATTATGTACTAGTTGGGAAATCTGACAATTCAAAATCTTTTTACAAAAACCATACATGGTATTGCAAAAAAAAATTTCATTATTTAATGGTTCTTTTTCGTTTAGGTTTAATTTATTTTTTCCTTTATATTTATTCTTATTTGAACCAATTTTATCAAATACCTTATTTCGCCTAACCAGTGTTAATTGTTGAAATCTACCAGTCATAAAAATCCACAAAACCGTAACAAAAGCACTATGAAGGAAATCTAACAAGACACAAAGAGAATTATAATTTAACATAGAAGTGACTTGTGTTTGATTATTATTAGTATTATTATTGTTATTAGGAAAATATGAAAGAATGTTTTCATTACTATTATTAAATGATAGGGGATGGGAAAATGTTCCACTTAATATTTTAGCATTATTATTTTGTAGGGAAAATATATGAGTAAATAAGTTACAACTAATAATTTTCATGCGTCCCTCTTTTATTGGTTCAATTATTATTCTATCGGGGTGTATAAAATAGGGTATGTATTTTACATTAACATATACTGATATGATTTCATTTAATAATCTCATATACATATCCATGTGTTTTTGTTTGCGTTTATGCAGTTCTTCAGTTTTTTGTTCGCAATCTCTATTCAAAAATACGCCCAAGGTTAAATATAATTGGTCGTCACAAATATTTTTAAAAAATTCCATACAGTATTCATCATATGATCGTACAATTAACGTTGGAAAACACACAATTTCAGAAAAGTGTTCTCTAAATTCTGGTGTGAAATTTAATATTTCAGAAATAGATTTTCCATCTTCTTGTTGAATATATATTAGATGAGGAGTTGAATAAATAAAGGCCAATAATTTGTTGTTTTTTTATTAATAAACAGGGAATCTTTTACATTGCCAATAAAATATAAAGTATTTATGGTTGTATGGTAAGAATAAAATCTTAATATATTACTCTTGCCATTTATTTTCATACATTGAAAATTATCATCATCAACTGGATTTATAAAATTGGGTAACCCGTACGAAGGGTAGGCTCCGGGTTGAGAGGGTGCTAATTGTAAAAATATTTGCCAAAAATACACTAATCAAGACAGGCTAATGAAATTTTGAGGCATTATTAGCACTATAATAAGGCATATCCTCTGTAAGTTTTATCATCCTACAGGGAAAATAAAGGATTTTATGAATAAAAATGTGAAAATTGGAGCTAGCGACTTAAAGTTGTTTGGTGACCAGTGAGAAACTAATGTCTTGAATTGAAATTCGCTCTGTAATTATGTTTGTTTATCCATATGGAACAAGCAGACCAAGTTTTATCAAAATCGAACAGTAAATAAGCACACAGAAAGAAAAAAACGAGGAGGTTAGGTTAGGTTAGGTAGTGATGGTGATGGAGGGATACCTAGAAATAAATATTCACCAAAAATTAAAATTTCGATTTAGGGAAAAAACCTTCTGTGTTTTTCTAGGTATTATGTCACTTAATGGCCTAAAACATCTAAATATTATATTACTTAAGGCATAAGAGCAGGACAAGCAAAGAAATATTTCTCGTTTTTTCTTTTTCGGTAGAGGGGTGTATTTCTTTGCTTGTCCTGCTCTTATGCCTTAAGTAATATAATATTTAGATGTTTTAGGCCATTAAGTGACATAATACCTAGAAAAACACAGAAGGTTTTTTCCCTAAATCGAAATTTTAATTTTTGGTGAATATTTATTTCTAGGTATCCCTCCATCACCATCACTACCTAACCTAACCTAACCTCCTCGTTTTTTTCTTTCTGTGTGCTTATTTACTGTTCGATTTTGATAAAACTTGGTCTGCTTGTTCCATATGGATAAACAAACATAATTACAGAGCGAATTTCAATTCAAGACATTAGTTTCTCACTGGTCACCAAACAACTTTAGTCGCTAGCTCCAATTTTCACATTTTTATTCATAAAATCCTTTATTTTCCCTGTAGGATAATAAAACTTACAGAGGATATGCCTTATTATAGTGCTAATAATGCCTCAAAATTTCATTAGCCTGTCTTGATTAGTGTATTTTTGGCAAATATTTTTACAATTAGCACCCTCTCACCCGGAGCCTACCCTTAGATAAGATTTCTATGCGATATTGTTCGTCTTGAAATTTTGGAGAATTATTCATTTATCAATTTTTTATTTTTTGTAAGTATTTTAAATTTTTATAGATGCTGCAATAGAATTACTTAAATTCTCAGCAAGTTTGGTTTCACTGTGATCAATGGGTATTTCTTTGATAATATTTGATATGGCATCGTGGCTATGCAACAATTGGTGGTAAAAAATATTCAAGTCGTTTGAGATATTTAGAGGATATGTATTGCACAAAGCATATATACAATTTCCAGTCATATAACTAATGTTAACTATATCATTACAGCTTGAATCACAGTGCCATGTTATAAAATTTGGATTTATTAAGCTCAAAAATATACTTGTCAGTAAAAACTCAACTTGGTTTTCATTGGCATGGTTACGTTTCAATTTTATTTAAAAAACTCGTCTAAATAAAGCCAAGTTAAGGTAATTGATTTCATTAAAAAAACAAACGGGCATAAATTTATCTTTCCTTAAAATTGTTTTTTTTTTCGGAAAAGCGCCTTTCTTTAGTCAAAAGTTCATGATATAATGTAAGTTGTTTATTTTCTTGGTTATATCCCATAATAAATTATCTTGCTAGTAATTGTAAAGTGTCTATTATTTTTCTGTGTCTTATATCTTGTAACAGGTTATAATTCTTTATATCATGAATAATTATATCCATATTCTCTTTTAATATTTTCATTACCCGTTTAGCATTACCGTGATTACCAAATATATATACATGCTTGATATTGTATTTACCCATAACGTGGGATAATTCCCTCCGACAAAAATTAGATTCGGTATTATAAATTTCATCCAAAGCACCATCAAAGTCCAAATGAAAATATTCATTATATATAAAAAGATTTTCAGTTTCGTGTCGAATCATAGTTTTCCAATCAAAAACTATATATGATATTTCAATAGGAATATTAATATAATATTTTTGACGTCGTCTTTTTTTATATTTTCATAAGAACCAGTATTTTCAGTTTTAAAATAATTAAAAGCTAATATTATTCGACAATCGGTTTACTCGGTTTCCATGATTAATTAATCTCTAACAATTTTATTATGTTGTTTATCGAAGAAATTAAAACTGGTATGAATAAAGAATCAATAGAATTTCTTTGTGTTATATATGTTTATTTGTAATAATATAAAATAAAATTACATTTTCAGTTTAAATGCAAATTTTTATAAAGAAGTACCAAAAGTGTATGATGATGATGATAACGATAATTTAATAACATTTTATTTTACTTTCTATTAAATATCCTTATATTAATAAAATACATGCTTGGATGGATTTATTTCATTATGAGTTATAATATGGCATAAAAGCATTATTTAGTGTGTTACCTATATTCGCAGAATTTTCAAATGGACGAAGTATAAATTGTTGTTGGGGCGTTGGTGAAGGAACGAAGGATGATGATGTAGATGGAAGAGTTATATCTTCTATAACCATATAACCATTTTCGTCTACTTCCCTTTTTGAAACTACGAGGAACATTGTCATTTTTATTTCTCTTTCTTCTTCGTCTTTCTTCCCTCCAATTATTCTAGGTGGTTTTTGTTGTTGTTGTTGTTGTTGTTGTGGTGGTGGAGGTGACAGCGGCGGTGGCGATGGAAAAAATGAAGAAACGTGGAGGGAAAGGCAAGGGGATAAAGGAGGGGTTGGCATACACGAAGAAGAGGAACGCGATTTAAAGGAAAGGGTCTTACGATTATTGTCTGTTTGATTCATATCAACATAAAACACAGAAGAAGCTTTATCTGGGGAATGGGGATTATTATTATATTGAAATGATGAAAAATATTTGGGGGAACCAGAAACAGCAACACAGGGGGGGATACAACAAATCATTGTGGGTGGGAGAGGATGGAGTTGGTAATTGTTGGGTCTCCAATTGATTTATAATAGATGATTTTTTTTTTTCAATTTTTCTTTACTGACAAAAAATCTAGATTTTGGATAATTAACCAAAAATAAAATAATTGTAGTAAACATTAATACTGCTTGTACCATCAAACACAACAAACAGAGATAGAAAATATTTTTTATCCAGAAAGGATAGTCTGTAATATCATTGGTTTTGTTTTCTAAATAATTATAATTGTTGCGGTTCCAAAAATTTTCATTGCATAATATTATTGGTATCAATTTTGTATTGCACGTTGATAATTCAAAAGGGTCAATAAATTAAAAAAAGATGATTTATTTTTTTCTTCTTTAATGATCAGATCTTGGCTTTTAGAAAAATTTCCTTCTTTGTTTTTATATAGTTTGAGTTGATGATCCTCCCGTTTAATTTTAACGTGGATTTGAACAAAAAAGAGAAGCACGGTATTATTAACCTTTTGAACAAATGTCTTAGAAAATGTATAATATAATAAAAATTAGTCTGGATTTGGAAATGCTACGGGGCCATAATGTTTCTTTAAGCTCGTTTTTCCATGTATATGAATTAAAAACTTTTTCATTTCCACAAATGGTAAAAAAATGAAGATACGTGTCTGTTCATCATAATGTTTACTTCATTGATGAGTTGGTATACATGAGTGATTGTTTGTTGAATAGAAAAATATAACACATTTGCCTCTTTATATGTTGTTAAATTTGAACAAGGTAGGTCCAGAAGAACATTAATTTTTTCTATGTTATCAAGCGTCAATGACTCAAAATCTGAAAATGATTTAGAAAATAATATATGTCCAGGATAATTTGGAAATTCCAGCCACCCCCTTTCTTTGCTTGATTGTTTTATATAATCATATTTTTCATAATGATTGAAAATCAAAGTTTTATCATCCCCATCATCAAACCCGCGATTAACAACGTGTGTGCCATTAATAGTTATTATTAAATTATTCAAATTATTAATTTGCTGTTCAATTTGGGAACATGTTATAAAGGAGTTGTTTAATTTACCTTGACATTTTTCTAGTTTATTTTTTATGTTATCTGTTAACCCGGCAACCAAGTTATTAATATTATTATTATTGTATGGTATTATTAGGAAGTAACCGTTATCATCGATAAAAGTTACATTTCGTAGATACTGAAAATGATTATAATTTTCTTCAATATATTTTAAATAATTGTAATCTTGCTGTTCATTGTCATCGTGACACGTATTCAATGCAATGTTATTTGATAATAATAACACACATAGTATAAAGGCGTGGTCTAATATTCCTTTTCTTTCAGACATTTCTTATAATCATATATAAATGTTTCAATTTTTTAAATACCAAAATTTTCAAACTATCATTTTCAATAAATTAATAATAAATTATATTAATTTTCATTAGAAAAAAAAACTGCCACAATTGCCACCCAAAACTGTTATACTGTGCATGTATAAACCAACCAATATGGAATGAAGTGCCAACTTATCTATTTATATTATTCTGATATTAAATAAGTAGCAAAAAAATATATATAAAAAAACGTAGTTATCCACTCAATAATAAGACATACACACCTTTTTTTATATTCAAAAAAATTTCGATTTCTTTTATAAAGATAAGAAGATACTTTTATTACATGTAGTGGTTTTCATTTGTGATATAATTATATATGTCAATTTTTTTGTTTTTAAATGCTTCATATGTAGTTGTAATTTTTTCAATTAATTGCTCTAATAACAGAAAATTTTCCTGTTTAGCCTTTTCATTGTTCATGAAAAATGTAATAATATTGTGGTATAACAAAGTTCTGTTCATTTTCATTATCATTTTTAATTTTTGAATTTGTGTTGATGATGAAATCAAAAAATTTGTTTGTATTTTGAGCTTTTAAAATTATTTCCATGAAGTTACAAGCATTAACTAAAAATAACAGTTTCGTACCGGCCGAAATATTTGTTTAGGGTTTTCAAAAAAAACATCAAATTTATCAAAAATATAATCTTTATCCTTTTCCTCAAGAAAGTTAATATCATTATTGATTAGAAAAACCAGTTTTTCCTTTTGATTAACATTCAGAAAACATTCGCAAATAAAATTACATACTTTTATTAGTTGCTAGGGAGGATTAAAATTGTAGATGTGTTTGAAGTTTTTGTAATATTTTTCGCTTTCATTAGTCCAAAATCATCCTTTTTTAAAAGGTTCAATTATATAATGCTCAATATCACATAAAACGTCTTTTGCTCGTTCATTTTCCTTTGATTTCATATTTTTTTAATTTAGAGTGGAAAACTACCAAGATGTTTTTGTATTAACAGTTATCAGCCCACTTACTTATATAACATTTTATATTATATTGAAACACACACACACACACACATATATATATATATATATATATATATATATATATATATATATATATATATATATATATATATATATATATATATATATATATATATATATATATATATATATATATATATATATATATATATATATATATATATATATATATATATATATATATATATATATATATATATATATATATCTATATATATATACGGCAATGAATAGCTGAATTCAAAGATTTTTGGTTTTCACGATAATTTATTTAAACCCCCAAAAACACGATACAAATATTTATATAAAACAAAAATAATTGATATACAATAAATATAGGAAACATAAAAATGTCAAAAAATAGGACGAAAAATAATAAAAAGAAAGGTTGTTATACTACACATAAATAAAAAAGTTTGACATGTTCAATTCTATCATTTTCCCGGTAATACTATTACATTTGACACAAGTTGCTCTTTTCATAAAATCAATTATTAGTTCTTTGTCCATTTCAGGTTGATTAGAGTACATTGATATAAGATTTTGGAAGTGTTTGCACTTTACACAGTTAAAAGTATAATACACGCGATATCTTATTTCATCTACGAATATTGACCGATAAAAATCAACAAATAAAATAGATTTACTATCAAAATTTACAGCTCTGACATTACAGGATTGGAAACCCAAATCAACAAAACTTAGTATATTATTATTTTTTACTAAATCAAATAAATGTTTATTGTGCGGTTTTCTGTCACGATTTAAAAACCTTTCAAAACTAAGATCGGCCGCAATATAAATGGTGGCCAAAGAATTGAGAACCTTTTCAAAATCTTTACATTTTTCTGTGGCTTCATTTTTTTGGGTAACAGGAAAGTCCGCTTGCTTGATATTTTGGCTCATTTTTTTTTTTTTTTTTTTGTATTCTGGGTGCAATGACAGAATACTGCTGCTGCTACTACTACTAGGGTTAACTAATGCCAAGTTCTAAAATCTGTGTTACGTTTGTTATTATTTATATTTTATCATTATTTAAAAAAAAATAGTTGCCGAATTATTCTTCATGAAATATACCTATTTTATAAATAACCATTATAACAGAATAATTTGAGAATTAAAATTTTTTCTTACAGATGATATGAATAATCAATAATATTTTAAGGTGAAGGGTAAAAAATTATTTATGGTCATTGAAATATCATCATTTTGTAATTCATTGAGTTTTTTAAATTCACTGCTTCGATTTTTATAATGATTCCATGAGCTCATTATTTGATGCTCGATTGGTATAATATCCTTCTCCTCATCATCATTACCATAATTTTTACTCGTTATATTACTTATTGTACTTTTGTCATAGGGTGGGCGTTTCTTTTTTTCTTCTGTATGTTGATATTTTTTGTGGTTGTTGCTTGTATATTTTTCCTTTTTGATAGTTTTATTACTTTCATCACAAAGTTTTCTTTTTTTGTTTTCTTGGATGCAATTGTAATAATACCGTTCGAAAGATCTATCTGTTGTTAAACTTAAAGCTTTGTCTGACATGCAATATGCTGGGTGCTTATCCATATAAATCTGAGAGGCATATCGTACTCTAGTTAAAGCTACAAAATATAAATTACGCAATAAATCTCAATGAGAATCCGTTTCTAAATCAATTCCCACTTTGTATTTTAAAGTTTTTCCTTGTACACTATGCGTTGTTAAAGCATAACCGAGTGTTATGGGAAATTGTTTGATGATTAAATAACCCGCGTCAGTTATGTGTTTATTTTTCAAATATTGCGTTTCAAATGAATGCCTATTTAATTTGACAATGCTTTGATGATTATCTTCATCGTTGTTATCATTATTATTATTATTACCAACCTCATCTAGTTTTTTTTCTATAATGGCATCTACGTCATTAGTTTCATTGGTTAAAATTTTACACACTTTTAAAGACATTCCTTTTACAAGTCCACTAGATAAAATATTTGCCTGGCAAATACATATAGTTCCCTTTTTTATTTCTAACACTGAATCAATACCTATATTTGTGTATACATCATAATTCTTGGAAATTCCTTCGTCTATTATCGCTGGAATTTTATATACCATACCTTCTCCTTCCTTTTCTAATCTGTAAACATTTTCTTTGCATATTTTTTTGTTTGTGGCCACGATTAATACTTTTCTTGTGTCGGGGCATAATTTGTAGTCACTTAATGTTCCACCAATTTTTATATTTTCCCTAAAATAATTTATCATATTTATTAGTGTCATTTTGTCTATACAGTTTTCGTTTTCTAAAATATCACTAAAGCATGTGATAAATTCTTTAAATATACTCTCATTGTGGCTCGCAAATCTTTGTTGGGTTTTTAAGCAATGTATATTTATTTGATCATGTTTTCCCCAATCAACATCATAACAACTCTTTAATTTTAATTCTGGTGATACGGAGGGTAATTGATTTTTACCATAAAATAATATATATATAGTTTGATTTATGGGAAACGCACAAAGTAATAAGGCGAATGATAGACTTGTTATTAAAGAGCCTTCGTCTATTAAGACAACATATATATATGGTCGTTCTTAAAATTGTGCTTATAATATTGCATTAGGCGTTTTAGACCAACGACTTCAATTATATTTGATATCAACTTATCAAGCGAAGAATTTTTAAGGTTGCTTCTTATTTCTTTTCCGCATTTTTCAAATTTCTCAGCCACATTTTTATCAATTTTGAAATTACCAATTCCCAAAATATCAAAACAAAAGGATTTAATAGCTTGATTGATTGTAATTCCCCTTTGTTGTAGCGCTATGTGATTATTTGGTGCCACAACTGTTAAATTTATCTTGTATCGGAGACCATTCCCATGAAATTGACAAAAAGCATTATTATTATTTTGCAAAAATGATTTTCCCGTCCCCGGGAGTCTGTGGCATGAATATATTGATAATTCATTAGATAGATTATTACATAACTCTTCATTATTATTATTATTATTATTATTATTTGAAATTTTTAATGCAATGTTATCCAGTGCCTGTATAAATAGGTCGTAAAAACATATTTGATCCTTGGACATGATACTTTTACATTTGTTTATAATTTTCAATTCATTACAACCCAAATCCTTTATAATTTCTTCAAGTGAATTATATTTATTGGTTTCATATAATCGTAAAATTAACGTTTCAAAAATACATCGCATTATTAAATAATGATATAAGTAAATGATATATATATATATATATATATATATATATATATATATATATATATATATATATATATATATATATATATATATATATATATATATATATATATATATATATATATAAAATATAATTATATATTAAAAGTCAAATTGATTTAATCGTGTGTTTTTATGCATTTTTGTTCAGAATAATCCTTATGAGAAATATTACATATGTTCAATAACGTTTTAAATTTTTATACATCCGCTAGGACATAAATTATACCGTGGATACCACCACCCATAGGAAATGTTGCTACAACATCAAAATATGTATATATATCATTGCGTTTAGTTCGAAAAACACACTTATATTTTTCATATAAATCATTTGTTTTATAGTCACAATAATAGTATACTTTATCAATAAATAAAGGGTGTATCTTTAATGTCAAGATATTAAAATTAATATGCGGAAAGGGGCCATTACTCTTCAAATTACCATCGCTATTATTATCAGGATCAATAAATTCTTTTAAATAAAATGATTGATACCATAACACCATCTTTATGTTTTCTTGTTTTGTTTCACTCATTTCTATATGAGATTGAATGTTTCTTTGATTTAACCGATGATATTTAGAAATAATATCTTCATCGTTAATGGAATAAAAATATTTTTTATTGTAAGTTAATATTATTTCTCCAATATAATAATTCTGTGGCGGTGGTGTATATTAAAAAAACCCCGTAATATAACATTTTATTTTTGTAATTTAAATTCAAAATAAACCTAAGTTTATTAAATTCATTATTTTGGTGGAACAATTCAATTTCATTAATATTATTGAATAAAAACTCGAATGATAATACTTCATAATAATACCAATATATTCTTTCGTTCCATGGAATAGCAATTTTTATTTTGGCTACATTATTGAATGAGTCTAGATACCTGGCATCTTTGAAAAACTTATTTAAGCCACCCTTAAATTCACCTGGATTAATTTTTTTTTATAATAAAAAAATATGGCAGATGGAATGATAAACAATGGTTTACAAGAACACGAATTGGAATAATTCGATTTACAAGCTCTAATAGATAGCTTCAATTTTGATGAAGAATCATATAATGAACATTTTCAGATTTTTGAACACCAGTTGATGGGCAATTCAGATATTGACGGTCAAAAGTTGGATGAGACGTTACTACCAATTTATAATAATGATGATATTGATATTATCAATAACCAAGACATGAATATTACAACGGATACGACAGAAAGCCACGGAGAAATAAATCAGCAGTCAAAACTTCAACTATTAGAGGGGATGGGCATGAAAATTAACTCAACTCCACCACAACCAACACCCAAAATCATCAAGGGTAAAGACATGAACAAAATGCAAGAACTTTTTAAAATTGAAAACGACTCAACAAATTTCCCCCAGAAACCTAATGGTGCTTCCAAATAAAGCAGCACTCCAAACCCCAACAACGGCCCCAGCCCAGGTAGTAGTAGTAGTAGTAGTAGTAGTAGTAGTAGTAGTAATGACAATTTTGAATCCTTTGAGCAACCACCCCTAATATATAAAGACCAAAAAAACAATATAAAAATTCTAATTATGCAAACACTGCATGGCAATAAAATTAACAGAAACAACAAAGAAAATAATTTACAAAATAAATATTAATTTCAACAACCAAATAACAATCAATTACATTTAGAGGAGAATACATCAACCGCCACTTCTATTTCTCAAAAAGAAGGAGATGAAATAAATTCGTCTTTGTATAAACAAATTCATCAACAACAACTACCACCACCACAGAAGCAAAAACCTACACAGCCCGCACAAATGACCAAACAACCAAGAGTAATAGTAAAAAGAAAATTTGATGATGAAAATGACGATGATATTGTATATCCTTTGAATAAGAAGAAACCCAAAAGTGATTCAGTTAAAAGCAATCGGTTATATATTGCAAAAAAATCTATGAAAGATGATAGTAGTAATCGACAAAGATATTTTTATCCTAATCATATTGCTTTATCATCACCAAAAATAATAATAGTCCTAAATATGGTGGAACCGAGTATTATCTATTTAAGAGATCGACAAAAAATACTCCCACACAATTATCTAGTTTACAGGTAATTTTTTCAGTTTAACATATAAGAATATTTTCTCTCAGGGAAAAAATAAGAAATAAAATTTTCACATCAATTTTTTTTATTAATAATAATAATACATAAATTATTATAAATAACAATAATGACTTTATTTAATGATAATGATAATAACATAAACATTTTTGAAACAAATTTACATACCCCAAATACCACAATTAAAAAATAAAAATGAAAACAATTAAACAATAGAGCTCTTCTTTCTTCTTGTATAATACTTTTTGTGATTATTGTCATTCTGACCACTGTTATTAAAATAATCATTTTTACATAGAATTTTATTTTTTTTGTGTTTTTGTGTTATTTGTATGACAAAGCCCTTTTAAACATACTCGTTGTGCTTTACGGCAAGGACATTTTAATGTTAAACATATACTTTGACATTTATAACCATTAAACATTGCCCCTTCTTCGTGTTGTACAACGGTCGTTAAAGGCATTGATGCGTTTTTAGAAAATGGAAGAGGAGGAAGAGGAGGAGGGGGAGGGGGAGGAGTATTATTAATCTTCATAATAACATTTGTATTTTCTATTATTCTTTCCATATTCTCACAATTTTCAATTGTCGAGGGAGAAAATAGATTTTTAATTATATTAATCTTATTCAATGATGCAATTCTATACTTATCTATATCTGGTAAATATTCAACAATTTTCCTAACATATTATTAAAATTCATTTTATGAACTTTTTCAACTTTGGGTATATGAATTTTAACAATTGTCCCTGGGTGGTATATTTCTAGATTATTACTATCAATATTATTCTCGCCTACCGTAACGGCCTGTTTCATGTTGATGGATATTTGTTTTCTCAAAATTTCTAGCTGCTTTGAAATATCAGAAATCTGATTTGATTCTTGGAGTGTGTCCATTTCTTCTTCATTAATAAATTGTTCTTCTTCTTCTTCTTCTTCTTCTTCTTCTTCTTCTTCTTCTTCTTCTTGTTCTTCGTTAATTCTTAATGAAATAGGGGGGTTTCGTCCAAATATTGCAAAATACAGAGAATATCCAATTGTACGGTTTAAAGCATTATTTTTTTTTTTGCATTTGTACAAACGGTAGGCCCTATACCCAGTTTATGTTTTGATTATCCGCAATCCAACAATATCTTGGTTGGATCTTTCAACCGATCCCTGAGATTCGGGGTGTCTGGGCCTTCCTTTAACAATGCTAATGTTGGGCCATATTTTATTTAATTTATCAGTAAAGTTAAATTCGCGTCCATTATCTTATTGCAAAATTTTTGGACAAACAATTGTCATGAAGATATCTATTAAAATATTAACAACAGACGTTACATCTTTATTAACCAATGGTCTCAGAATGCAGAACTTTGTCAAATGGTCTTGATAATTTAGAATATATCTAAATTCACAAACATTTATTGTCGACATGTCCATTAAATCAACCTGGCCCCTCTCACAAAAACCACTTGATATGATTGGATGAATTTGGTTATTGTATTTAGAAGAAATATTTAACCTTTTCTTCAAACAATTATTACAAAGAGAAATAAATAAATGAACTTGATATAAAGAAATATTAATTATGCCATTTTTTTAAAGATTATGTAGTGTTCTTTTTTCGCCCCCATGTCCACAATTTATATGAGATTTGAAAATATTATCCCATATTTCTTCTACTGGAATAAGATACGAAGAAGTAGGGTAACGAGAGTTACTCGGCTTTTTTTTAATCAGTCTCTCCTTACTCGCGATAACTCCGGTTTTATAGTTCCGCAACAGATAATAAGACATGGCTAGTTTTGTATGATGATTCAATTCACTTTCTTTAATACTTATATATTTATCTAATACTTCATTGTTCACCATTGATCTAGATAATATTTGTTTTGTGTTAGAATTTCTAGTTTCTTTCCCTCTCCACGAATACTTTTCTTCAAGCTTCTGATAGAAGATTTTCTTTTTTTCATCATAATTGGTTGGCATTTTAATGTTGGGTATTTATCAATTTTTGGGTCTTCAAAATTCCATGGCACGTCGGGTACCTAAAATAAAAATATACTTATATATATATGTGTGTAATCACATAAAAGCAGACTACTCGTTAATACTTATCATACTTGTTTTGGAATTTATATTGCATTTTCAAAAACAATGTTTAACCAAAGAAAAAATAATAAAAGTGTCATAATAAAAAAATTATTGCGTGATATGGTAATCAAATCTGATGATTCTGATGTTTTGGATTTAGAATATATTCCAAAATCATTCACCGAAAAAAAAATTATATTTTTCAATAAGAAGACTAAGAGAAATACAAAAAAATATTTTTGAAAGAACTTTGAATGAACTATATGAAAATTCCAAAGAAAAATTGGTAATTATTACCAATTCCACCACCCGCAATTTAAATTTTTTAAAATTACACGATAATATTACTAAAATGATATTTCGATCAATAGAGGTTAATTGTAGATTGATATCTTATTTTGATGGAACAAAAACTAATATAAGTGAAAATGCACCATCAAATACAAACTTGAATAGAATAAGTAATATCAAATTTAAAGGAGACCTTCAGATATTGATTGAAAATTTACTAAATAGATGCCTAAGTGATATTTTGAGTGTTACTGATTATGACAAAAATGCAATAAGAATGAATTATGCCTCGGCGTACGTCCCGCTTGGTTGTAGGGATTATTGTACACTTCCGTGTAAAAATATAGAAAAAAAAATAATGGAATCTGATGCAAACGTTTCCAGCCTAGTTTCATTACACAATAATAATTTAAGAAATTTATTTCAATCAAAAGATACAAATATATGTTTCTTTAAAAGACAACTCATTGGAAAAACATTTATTCCTTTTATAAACAGAAATAATAAAGAAAATAACAAAGAAAGAATAACCAAGGATAAAACCAACAGTGATGATGATGATGATGATAATGATGATGATGATAAAGCTGATGAATACGATTTTTTTTCTAACAACAAACAAAATGATCTATCATATGAATATTTTAGCCAAGATATAAACCCAGAAAACGATTATATATTTTATAATTGTTATGTTAAAGCTACTCAAAATATGAAGGAAGATTTAGAGGCGTCTATTTTAGGAATATATAATCTCGAGGCTTTTAATGAAAACGAAAATTTTTTGTCTAGTATAGGTAATAAATCGTGTACAGCACTGATGGACTTTCAGCTAGAAAAAGTTGGTATCAGCCACCCTGGACTTAATTTATATCTAAATCTAAGAAATGTAAATTGTGCGCTAATATTTTATACAAATATTATTAGTGAAAATCTATTACCTTCGGTTGATGAATATCTCATAAATGAAGTTAAAAATAAACCAAATGTCAAAAATATTTAATTGATAATAATATTGTCAAAAAAAAATAATATTTGTAATTGGGTTACTAAGAATGAAATTGAATCAAGCGACGATGAAAAAGGAAATATCAGCGAGCGACAATGAAAATGAAATATCATCAAGATTTTTTATTGATAATGATAATGATAACGACGATGATGACGATGAAGAAGAAGAAGAAGAAGAAGAAGTTTGCAGTCAACCGAAAAAGCGAAAGACCCAATAGAAACCTCATTATTTTTCAATCGTCATCATTTCATCAATAAATTAAATGAATTAGTTCAAGTTCGATGAGGGATACACATAATTGTTGAACTAATAAAACTACATAGATTATCACGCAATTGATTTTCGGGTGATATTTTAATTAAATAATTCTTTACATTTTCAAATGTATATTTCTGTAATACATTTCAAGGAACTTTCATTCCTTGGCTGTTGATTGGATTATATCGATTACCCGTCAAAATGCCCACAAGATGAATAAGAATGAGTGTTGCAATAATGTGTGGACTATTTTTTTCGATTTTTATATATAACAAATTACTAAGATAATTAATAATAGTGATGTGTCCTAACCATTTATCAACATTTCTTATGTCTGTTGAATATACCAAATATAATTGTTTATTATTGCTAATTAATCTACATACATCAAATAACCACATTGGTATACCAGGAAAAACTGGATGGTTGATAACTAATCCATATCTTTCAATACCATCACTTAGCATATAACTAACATAAAATTTACTTTTTCTACAATCAATAAAATGGGCTATAATTGAAAACCTATTAATATCTGCTATAAAAATATCATCATATTTATATTTGGAACCAAGAATTGTTTCAATAAGAATATTATCATCGATTAGATATGTATGTATATATTTATTAATCAGAGTATTTTTGTTATCAATGTTTCCTTCGTTTAGTGCTTTGTAATAAATTTTAGAAATGAATTCGTACAATAAACCATTTTTCTTATCATATCTAGAGGACTTTCTAGTGATATTTTTATTGTTATGGTTTCTTTCCCGTTTTTTATTTTCAAGATATATATCCATATCTAAATGTGGATATATATATATATATATATATATATATATATATATATATATATATATATATATATATATATATATAAATATATATATATATATATATATATATATATATATATATATATATATATATATATGTATATATATATATATATATATATATATATATATATATATATATATATATATATATATATATTGATAATTTGTGTTTTTATCATTATTTAAGAAATTTTAAGTATCATTCTTAATAATTATAGAATAATTTTTACTAGCTTTAATGATGGTGTGGCTTTGATCAAATTGAGATTGAATTTGAGCGTGTTGAAGAGTTTTCCATACAATGGCTGATATATCTATGCCAGGCTCATATAATTCCATTTTATGTATGTTTTTTTAAATAATGATAATATTAACCCCAAAACAATCTGTTTGTTTATTTATTACTTTTATTTTTTTTGTAAAGTCGGTGTGCGATTGTGAGGTTTTTTTCAATATCATTATTATTATTATATTTATTATTCTTATATATATAAATTATGTTATTTTCTATCATTATTTATTATTTCAATTATATTTTGCTCAACATATAAATAATTTTTCAAATCGCGCTCATCTTCTGCGTAAATGATGCTTCCAAATAAGGATGGTTCTTGTTTTGGTGATTGAGACGAAAAATTTGCTATTATATACACATATATATATATATATCTTTGGCAATAGCTGTGTCATAAACTTTTCCAATGAATTTAAATCATTCATTATTTCTGTTTGAAAAGAAATAAAGCGTATTTATTGTAGATTTATTAATTTTTAAATTAGTGGGGGTTTGTATTATTGCAAAGACCGGCTTTGTAGTGTACTTTACGGAGAATATATTTGGACAATTATTTATATCATCAAACAAGGGACCGAGCAAATTATATAATTTGTCATTGGTATCGACACACGGAACAAAACTTTTAAATGTTACTACTGTTTTATTTTGTTCTAAATTCATATTTATTGAATTTTTTAATTATTAAAAAAATGAAATTACATGATGATTCTTTGATTCAAATTCCGATAGATAATATAGACTCTAATTTGATTAAAAACTATCTCAAGAACAACCCAAATATAAAGGAATATAAAAAAATGTTTTATTGTCGATGGCACCGAAAAATAAAATCTAGAAAGGGAAAAAAATATAAAAAAACATGGGAAACAGAAATAAAAATGCCTTCATTTATGCTGGTAATCCTATATCAAATTATAAATCAAATAAAAATAAACCCGCCCAACAATTTTTTTGTTTGTGTGAAAATAGATTTTGGGAAAATAAAATGTATCATGACTTAAAAAAAAAACAATTTCCAAAATTGGTTACTAACAAAGATTTACTGAGTAATCATTATTATCTGAATACATTTTCCAAGGAAGAATATGATTTATGTGATAATTTATCGGTGGTCAAGCTAATAATAGAATATAAAAACGGGGAATTAATGGTTGATAATTCAAATACTTTATGGCATTTTTGGCAACCATATTTGGATAATAATGTGTCTGTAATATTACAAGATTTCTTATATTTGTGTTCGGTTTGTCTGGAGGATAATTGTCGTGCGGTTAATTCATTCGTGCATAGGTGTGGTCATATTATGTGCTTGTCTTGTGGTCAATTTAAAATAAATATTTATCCCAAACTCCCACATAAAAACCTTTTAAATGAATGTCAGTTATGAAGAGGAAAAAATATAGATATTGAATAATAACAAAAAGATTTCTTATTTGCTACCTAACGTACTGCCGCTATGAAGTTTAGTAATCATAATAAAAAAACGCGTGTATAATGATAATATTCAGGAAATAAAAAAATTCTATACAATTCACCCCAATTTCTTTATTGTTCATATTTAAAAAATAACGAAACAACACATCAACTTTATAAAAAATGAATATAGAACAGGTGGATAATAATTTATTAAATCATATATTATCCAAAATTCAAAAATCCTATTATAACCTTCCAGGATTTACTTATGATACTTTGGAGTTAACATTTTGTTGTAGGCTTTTGGATAAGGAAATATTAAACAGCGTGAGTTTATCATCATTTTATGGAAAAAGAAATCCTCTACTGAAAACATCTACATTTTTGAATATTTTTCGATATATAATAAACAACATAGAACATGTTTTACAGGAGTCGGATGATATAGACCATTTGAACATTATTTCCATAAACTTGAAAATAATCCAACTGAAGATATTTATGAGGCCTTGTGTTTTATTTATTACTTAGACGCATATGAAAATTATATCAACGATACAAAAGAATTTAATGGTTTAGTAGTGGAAAAATATTCAACGAAGGATGAAAAAAAATTTTCCGGTAGTAGAACGGAATATTTAATTAAAAAATTAGATTTAGATTGGTGGAATAAAACAAGAAAAAAAGCTAAGATTTCTTGTATGGACACCGGAAGAAAAAAAAACACATTGGCAATATATTTATATTGATTGGTGGATTAATGGATACTATTTTAAAGCATAACCAGTATGATCAAAATTTATGGGGTTACATCAGCGATGCATATGCTAACATAAAAAAGAACCGGGCTGTAATTATTGAAGCCATATATGCTGGCCTTATAACTAACAACGATGTTACTCAAATTTCACAAATTCTTTGAAAAGGATTAAAAATAGAATCATCCCCAAATCAAATAGCTGCACTTATTTACATAACTATTTTTTCATATAGGATTTTGTATTTTAGTTATATAAGATCGTCAAAATTTACTTAAAGGTGAAAATGTCTAATATTTTATTTGAGCAATCACAATTTTCATTCTTCACAAGTTGACAATACATTTGTAAATAATCTGACCAAATCATAAAATCGTCATTTCGAATTTTATTGCCCAATTCTAATACAAATTTTAAACACAAACAAAAAATATTCAAAGTTTTATTTATTTCATCATGTTTTTGTAATTCTTTGCGGAATATGATTGGAATCTGATATTTCATAAAATCTAAGCGCGACATAACATTTAAACACGCATTTTCGAGATTTGGAAAATAATGTTCTTGATTCTCATTAATCATATTAAATATTTTTCCTGTATCAATAATACCCCTCGGATATGCTAGAATTATCCTTTTAAAAATTTCTATATCTTTAGTAAAAAATAGGAAGTGAAAATAGGAGTATTTTAATCTAGAAATTATTTGACTGTATATAAAAAGATAATAATTTTTTTTTTTTAATTTGTAATCTAATAATCAATAAAATATCATTGTTTGAAATATGGAGACCATAAATTCTATTTATATTCTTAATTTCTAATGACATTTTAACAAAAAAATTATAATCTGATAATTTCAAATCCTTTTTTATCCAATTATCACTTCCATAGTAAGGCGAAACAGTATAAAATGATGTGGTCTCTTTTTTTTCGATGGTAGTAGTCATGATACACCTTTCGTGTGTTAGGGGTATAACATACTTATTATATTTCGAAAATTCACTATCCGTAAAAGGTAAAGATCGAGGGGATGTACTATTCAAGTCATTAAAATAATCCTTTAAGAAACCTTCCATATCGACGGTTGTTTCTATTCCTGGAACAAATGATTTAAAATTTGGATGGCTGCTATCCATTTTGTTAATATTACAATAATATAAGATTTTGATCACCTTATTAAATTTTATCAAATAACAATTTCAAAACACAAAGAAACTATCTTTTGAATAAATACGCGTGTATATATATAATATTAATATTTATACTAAAAATATTATCGTTTATTATTATTATTATTATTATTATTATTATTATTATTATTATTATTATTATTATTATTATTATCGGTGTAATTATTCAATTGTTTAAGAATTTTCTCAAAATATTGTTTTATGATAGTAAATAGAAAAGGTGTGATATAGTATAAATAATATGTTAAAATTTATCACGTTTAATAAAAAAGAAAATGGTAAAATGTGGGTTGAAATGAATTAAATCCTAGAGCTAGTCACATTAAAAATATGACTAGTAATAAATATTAAATATTTCGCAGAGTAAATGATGAGGTACATAAAAAAACCCACCAACCCACCCACTCACTCACTCACTCCTAGCCCCCCTCCGCCCCCCCCAACCCTTCCTATCCGCCCATTCTCAGCCCCCCCTAAACAATAAAAAGAGGGGTGATTAAAGCTAGTTTGTTAGTAAAGCACGCCGCAGCCATGGCTGAGGACGCAAATCAACTCTTTGTAGATATATTCATAAAAACAGTTACAACCAACGACAAAGTTGTAAACCTGGTTTTGGATAGTGACTGTATCTTTAATCTTTTGAAAATTCTTTATCCAGCGGCAACCGAAAACACTTTAAGTTTGTTAAAAGAAAACGGACTAAAGGAAATATTATCATATATATCACCATTTTCTTCGTTTTCATATAAAAATATAGGACTTTGTCTCGTTCCAATTTATGAAAAAGATAACATTAATAAAGAATATATGAAATCAATCCAGAAGGATTTTTCGAACTTTACGATTAAAACTATCCCATAATCTCTAAACGAACACAATCAAATAAATGAATGGGCTAAATCTTGTGGGTGGGTTTATCAAAATGATAACAACAACAACAACAAGAATAATGAAAATTTTGTTGGAAATATCGAAAATCTAACCAGAATTTACTTAATGACAAAGTCAAAATATTTTGGTGAATGGGCATATAAATTTAAAAAGTTTGATACTGAATTGAGAGATTTTCATGTCGGGCCTAATAAAACAAGGAAAATACTCACGATGAAAAGATGTGAGATAGTATCCCTTAAAAATTACGCTGATACATTTGGTAGTCTTATTTGTAATGTTTATGAGCTCCCCTATAAAAATAACGATATGAATATGATAGTCATTTTATCAGATAAAATTTGTTCTAAACATGAATTATTAAATCAAGTGATTACTAATACTAATAAAAACAATATTCACGAAAAACTGAAGAAAACTAACAAAAAAAAATAAACTTTACGCACATATTTAGGCCAAAATTTCATATTAATAACAGTTTTATACTAAATGATACTTTTATAAGAATCCCAAAATTGGCTCCTTTGGTATAAAATGCCGATTTGCAGGGAATTTTACGAGAAAACGAGAACACGCGGCCACGGCCCGTTAATACCACTATTGAAACTTGTATTTATATTAATAATAATGAAAATGGAAGGGACGCAAAAGCAAATGCCTGCTGTATGGATGGTGGACCTAATTATTATAAGCCTTTGAATTTGAATAAACCCTTTGTTTACAGTATTCACGATACTAAGTCTGGAAGAATAGGCATTTTGGGAATTTTTACATAATTGTAAAAAAAAAAAAAAAAAAATTCAGGGTTATTTTCCCTAGCTTTTATATTTATAGTATTACTAATATTTATAAATGTGCGTCGATATTTGCTCAAATTCTTTACAATGTTTGAAGCCCGCCTCGTTCGAAGCAGCATTCTCAATAAAGCCATCAATTCCATCAAGGAGTTGTTAAATGAGGCGACATGTGTCTGTACAGAATCTGGCATTCAACTACAGGCCATAGATACCAGCCACGTTTCTCTGGTATCTCTTAATCTACTAGCCGTGGGTTTTGATGAATACAAATGCGATCGCAATCTAGTTATGGGAATAAACATCTCCGTTATGTCCAAAATATTAAAGTGTGCTACTGATGATGATGATGTTATAACAATAAAGGCCAAAGACGATGCGGATACGATCGCATTTATCTTTGAGTCTCGCAGTCAACAAAAAAATTCTAAGTATATAAAGAAATTAATGAATTTAGATCAAGAATATTTAAATATTCCTGATATTAATCACAATTGCATAATTAGAATGCCATCAAATGAATTTTCCCTTGTCTGCAGAGATCTTAGTCAATTTGGAGATTCCATAAACATTGCTTGCATTAATGATTGTGTGAAATTTTCAACGGCCGGTGTTATTGGCACCGCAAATATAAAATTTACAAAAACGTCTAGTGTAGATAACAAAGAAAGGGCCGTAGAAGTTGAGGTACAAGAACCCATCAAGATGACCTTTTCGTGTAGATACCTTAATTTTTTTACCAAAGCTACAGCCTTTTCTCTTAGAGTATCTCTTTTCGTGTCCCTTAATATGCCTATGGTTGTGGAATATAGTATTGAAGGCATTGGAAACATTCGCTATTTTTTGGCTCCAAAAATAGAGGAAGAGAATAATAGCTAAATATTATTTTCGTAAATTGCTTTAACAACCGTTGTTATTTTGTTATTACCACACTGTATAAGTGTAGTTGTGTTTTGTATAAGTGTTTGTCCAGTAAATTTATTTGTATATTAATAATAATTTTATTAAATTATTTCTATATATAGATTATTGAGTTTTAAATATGAAATAATTTAGTTTTCCTATATCTATTTTATAGCTTTTTTATTAATTTTATTAAATTTATAAGAAGGGTCACTTGGAATATATGGACTATGAAAAATAATAAGAAAATAAAAATTAATTAATAATTATAAAAATAAATATAGATAAATTTTTTAGAAAAAAAAGTAATCAGAAGATAATTATGAGCATGTTGTTGGGGTGCTATGACCAAGAGATATTTAATGATTATTATCCAAACAATATCTTCACTTATCCAAATTTTAAACAAATTTACGAAAGAAAGGAAATTGCAGAAGAATATCACGTTCATCAAAAAATACTTTTTCAGTGTACAAATCAAATGTCATATAAAAAAAAAATGCTACCCAATAAACAACAAAACTTTTTATCATACGAACATTTTGAAATATTACCAGGAGAAATAGACCGGTTGTATGGATATATAGATGTTGTCGTTAATCAAAATCAATATTATCCATGTAGAACATGTTTAAGAGTTGATAAAAAGCAGCAACATATGCCCTTGTATATTGAGTTTCTAGATAAAATTGGACCCCCTTATAACATTCCTGATAAAATGTTTATAACCGAGAATTTTGAAATGTTTTTTTATAATGCACTATTTAGAATTTTTTCTTGCGAACTTTGTGATTTTTTAAAGAAATATGATGATATTGATATAAATAAATATTTTCCCAATAATGACGAGGGATTTGCAAGTGAAACTTCAGACGAAGGATATAATAGCGATGAAAAGAGAAATGAAGAAGATGGGGTTAGATGTTAGAAGAAGAAAAATAAATGTATTAATGAGGGGTAGGGGGAGGAGGGAGGGAAGGGGAACCATTATTCCAATATCATCATGAATTAAATGTTTTCAGTTTTTATCATGTAAAATTTGCGGAGTGTATGAAAATAAATGATAAACAAATAAATATATAAGTGTTGATAATAAATCCAATCCAGTATATATAAAAATAAACGAATTGAGAAAGAAATACGAATCCTTTTATTTCATATTCATTCCCTCTTATTCATTACCTGCCATCATATCTAATAGACAATAATACTGTCTATAAATTGGCACAAGATATGGTATTAGTTGACCCTAATAGCTATTATCAGACAAAATAATAATTGTAAACGCAAAAAACTAAATTGCATAGAGTAGTTAGAAATATCTTCCTCACATTTAAATAAAAAAATAAAGAATGTTAGTTATACTAAAAGACAAAAAAAAATCAATCGCATATAATATATTTATATATACAAAAAATTGATGATAATTATGTTTGCCACGTAATAGTAGTAACATATGAAGTTATATATTGTGTTTTGTACTCTCTATAGCATACCTCGCAAAAAGGTGATTATAAACAAAACTTTTATAACACTTTATTTTAAATTGTTATGAAATATATGATTTTAAAAAAATACGATGACATTGATATGAATAAATATCTTTCTATTTCTATGAAACAAAAATTATAATGAGCTAATGTTGTTGGAATTGAATCAAAGTATAAAAGGGGAAAGTATTCACCAAAGCTAACCATTTGTTCTAGGGATGGATTTAGACAACATAAATAACGAGGACGAGGTATTCGCAAGTGAAACTTCAGACGAGGGATATAATAGCGACGAAACGAAAAATTAAGAAGGTGGTTATACGACAGAAGAACTTGAAATAGACGTTGAATATTATCATAGGTATAGAATGTAAATGGAAGAAAAGTTATTGAAGGAAAGATGGGAACCATTTTTCCAAAATCATCATCATCAACAGAAAAAAAAGTGCCAGTACATCAACAAAAAAAATAAACGCATGAATTTTTAGTAACGAAATTCACAAAAAACGTTTGTTTTATACTTAAACAACAAATAAAACGCTCTTGGCTATCATCTTTTTAATTGTTACCAAAAAAAATTGACTAGGTGTATAAAAATAAATTATAAACGTCTATATAAAATATACATAAAAGTTGATAAGTATTCCAATACAGCATATATAAAATTTACAAACAACCAATATAATGCTATATGTAGTACTAAATTTATTATCATGGTCGTTTGGTAGTATTTCCAATAATGAATTGTTTACGGCTGAGAATATTTAAACATTTTTCCCGTTCGGTCTCTTTTGGAATTTGTTTAAATAAAATGTATAGAATCATAGAAAAAAAAAGGAAAATGTCAGTCAATGTATTTAGATTTTCAAATGGTTGGTTGTATGTAATATATATAAATATTATTGTTTACTTGTTTCGATATAAAAAAATATAATAATGTTTCCCGTTTGGGAAGATTATAAAATTCACAGGTTGAATAAAAATTTGAACCATCTACAAAATATGAAAAGAAAATATATACTACTTGAAGAGGCCGTATATCCAAATGACGAGCTTGACCATTAATTCATTAGAATAGAATTAATAGAAATGAAGCCCCATAAATATGGAAATTCATCGATAATTAATTTGCCCACTGTTTTAGGGCCGTTTCACCCCAGGAAGTCCTTCTTGGACTTTTATGTCCTAATGAAAGTACGAATAAATATTATAAACAAATGTTTTATTGGTTTGTAGAAAATCCAATGTGTGATTTATACAACAAATTTAATGTGTCTATTTCACAACAAGGTACTGATTTAAGTAATCCCATATCAGCTTTAGGTGAACTTATTACGCCATGCAGAAATAAGAATATTTGGTTTTTTAGGAATGATTTAACTAATTGTCAAAAACTGAAGATATTTATAAAACTAACCACTTCAGATATGATCGAGATATTAAAAAACTGTCCTGATCCTAGTATAAGTTTAAATTCCAATAATTATCTTATTGATGCTCCCGAAAAATTTGTACAAATAATAAACGAATTGAGAAAGAAACACGAATCGTTTGATTTCATATTCAATTTTATTCATTATCTACCCTCGTATCTAATAGACGATAATGCAGTTTATAAATTGGCACAAGATATTGTATTGGTTGATTCTAATTGCTTTTACAAGAAAAAAAATAACCGCAAGCACAAAAAACAGTATTACATAGAGCATTATTAAATATGGAAGAATATATTTCATGTCGTAAAAATAAAGTGGAATACCAGAATATTTTTTCATACATAATAAATACTCCACATAAATGTAAGAAATATAACGAGAATAATCTAATAATTTATGAAGTTATTTATTCAATAATTGAAGGCGACTTGGTAACTTCATTTAGAAATATCCTCCTCACAAATAAACAAAAAAATAAAGAATATGGATTTTATTAATAAAGTAGAAAAAAAAATCGCACATATAATATTTACATATAAAAAAACGATAATTATTTTTGTCGCATAAAATTAATTAATATGTTGTTAATTTTACCTGCAAAGGATTACATATATATATATATATATATATATATATATATATATATATATATATATATATATATATATATATATATATATATATATATATATATATATATATATATATATATATATATATATATATATATATATATATATATATATATATATATATATATATATATATATATATATATATATATATATATATATATATATATATATATATCAATAACTTACCACAATCGGCAGCTCCTTTTTTCTTCCTGTATTTCAAAAGAACGAGCAAATAAATGTACGCAGTGTAACGATATCTCTTCCCCCTTTTTTTTTCCTTGTTCTCGTTGTGGATACAGCGAGACACTATTTTTGTGTACACATTATACCCGCCGACATTAGCTTTTACTGTTATACTTTTTGTTTTGTTTATATGGCTATTGGTTAGTTTAAAAAATAAAAGACCACCAATTTATATATTTTTAACAAACCAACTACAACCTTTTCTCTAATTAGGCTAAACTACGTTAATTGGTTTGTTGGTTAAAAACGACGCAAATTATTTTTAAAGCATTTTTATGTCATAGACAATTACACCTTTTTTTTATTCATATCATTCACCAATCTTTTAGATAATCTATATACATTATTGTCGGTCTCCAAAAATATATTATTTTTCCATCATATTGAAGATCTACTGTCAATAAATCTTTTTCCCTAATTTTGATTATTGTATCTTTATTTATTACAATTATGCCATCATATGAAACGAGCCTTTTAAATTCTAACAAATTTTTATGTCACATAATAGCGGTATGGAAAAAAAAGTAGGTTGATTGGTTATTATACTTTTTTGTGAAAGTTATATTATTATTATTATTATTATTATTAATATTATTATTATTATTATTATTATTATTATTATTATTATTATTATTATTATTATTATTATTATTATTATTATTTAAAAAAAATCTTATTTTTACATATTCATATATATTAAAATGTTGCATTTTATATTCAAGATGAATAAATCAATACTAATACAAATATAGATATATAAAAAATATGAACTTTATGGAGAATTTAAAGAAAACTACAAGTAGAATTACCAACCCAAGTTCTTTTTAGGTACCAGTAGAAATGCACAACAATAATATTGATTTTAATAATTACATTCCATTTTCTCCCGGACCACCACTACCACGGCCAGCTATTCCTAATAGTCCCTATCCACATAATACAAATCCAAATTACCCACAACAACAACAGCAACAACAACAATAATTACATTTAGTCCCCTATTAGCCACCGGGTACCGATATAGTCCCATATACTGGAAACAACAACAATAATAATAATAATAATAATAATAATGATTTGAACTCTAATTTATTTTCACCACCACAGCCAGCAATTCTTAATAATCCCTATCCACATGATACAAATCCAAATTACCCACACCCACGACAACAACAACAACAATTACTTTTAGTCCTTTATCAGCCACCGGGTACCGACATAGTCCCATATACTGGAAATAATAACAATAATAATAGTTTTCAGCAGTATCTGCTACCAATATCATCATCACCACCACCACCAGCAAATTTTCTACCCCCTGTGACTAGTAATAATCATAATAATCAAATAGTATTACCTAATTCGTCCCAACAACCCAGGGAGAAAACGAAAAACAAAGAATATTGTAGCGAATGTAATATTCAAAAGCGCAGAAATTCTAATACATCCAGTAAGCCATCAAGGGAGATGAAAGGAAGGGGCAGTATCAGCAAAAATAAAAAAAAATAGAAAGAAAAGTACAAGTAGTAATGATAAAAACGAAAAAAAATAGAACTAGAAGAAAAAGTACCAGTGATCAGGGGGGCACAAGAAACAGAAAGGCAAGTATGAGTAAAAATAAACAAAAAACACCAAGACAAAGAAGGTCGTCGGTTTCTTCGCCCAATAAAAGCAAGCCCGGTCGCCCTAAAGGTTCTACAAATAAAATAAAAATGAATCCTATAACCTTAACTAATCCAAATAATGATAATGAACAAATTGGAAAAGTTGAATGTGAAATTAGAGGCAATAGACAACAGAAAAATAAAGTTTTATCTTCTCACAAAAATGTTAAATTAGAGAGACCACTAATGGACGGTCAACTTAGCGGAGACTGTTCAAAAACACTATTAAAAAGTACATTTAAATCTTAATTCAAAAGTATGTTTCTGAATTCGATTGGCGTGTAAATAACAAAACTTTAAAAAACAAGGATAAGAATATGACAGAAATATTTGGTGATATTTATTCTTATATGCAGATAATAAAATGTTGTCTCGTATAATACAGCGAATAAGTTTTTTTTCCTCGTTTGACACTTGTTTTGTATAACATTTCGTATTGTTTTCGTAAATTATATCATTAACATTACTATTATCCCCATAATCATATATATATATATATATATATATATATATATATATATATATATATATATATATATATATATATATATATATATATATATATATATATATATATATATATATATATATATATATATATATATATATATATATATATATATATATATATATATATATCATTAACAATTTCAAATTTTCTGTTAAGTTTATTAAGTAAAATTTTTATAAATTAAATTTTAAATTTAATATGCATATTTTTGTAAAATGATTGGTGTTTCGAGAGTTCTGGGAAAATATTCCAATGATTCATTGGATTTAATGTTATAATATGAATGGGTAAAATACTCGGGGGGTATACTTTCATATCAATAGATACATAATTTATGGGAATTTTTAGGAGGAATCTAGGCTTAAATTTTGTTATTTTATTATCATTGCCCAATTTCTTATAAGATAAACAAGGATCCGTCATTTCCATATTAAATGTATTTAATGAGAAAACTTAAATTCTTAAATATAATAATAATATAGATATTAATATATAATTATTAAAAAAAAAACTTTATTATAATCTTTATGATTATTCCGGGCTCATTATAATGCCCATATCAACCACCATTCCATTTTTTGTTAAAATGCCATATAAAAAGGGCCTATTTATCTCGGTTATAATTTTATTTTTAATAATATCATAACAATATAACGCAGAGACAGAAGAACTTGAAACTCCACGGACATTTACTGTTATTTCATAGCTCGTAGTTAACAGAATATTTTGACATTTAAAATCTTTGTTTTTTAAAATGTTTGAAATGTCTCGGCCATCATCCAATAAACGTGATAGGTTCCACGTTGCTCCTGGACCAGCAAACGAAAATACTTTATCTAAATTCATAGATTTATATTTTACTTTGAATGTTGGTAGAATTAATTTAGTAGAAATTTTTTCGTTAAAGTATGATGTAATGATCCCCAATCGATTTTTTCGTTTAATTCTATTGATTCATCAAATGAAGCAATCTTATTCGGAATAGCAACAACTAAATAGTCATCACCATCAAGATGCATTTGATATATATCAGCTCCATCGTCATACAACATGAGACTTTTAGGCAGTTCTGAATAATCCCCGCCAATTACGCTTACTGTAATTTGTTTATTTGGGTTTATGAAAAACTTTCCGCTTCCATAATCTTCAAAGTGTTCTCCCCAAATAAATATCCAATTTTATAACACCCGAAATATAAAGTTTTACGTCATTTCCTATTGTTGGATCCATAACATTATTAATGTGGGTTTTATCAAAAAAATTTTATTGATGCGGCGTATGGCTTTTGATGATTCTGATAGGCTTGTTGTCATATAATTATCTGATAATGGTATGCCTAATTTTTCCCCTCTCGCACATATTCCCACTGCAACTTTAACTTTAGAGTCTGCTGATGGTTGCTGGTTAATAGCATCTGATAAATCTGGAATATTAATATGTTGGGCAGTAACACCACTAGCACCATTTACTAATGGCGCTAGAGTTTTAATTATACCATGAACACCGATACCAACATTTCCGTTATTGGATTCTCTTTCTCTTTTAGCAATGACAGAAAACAAAGCAGAACACAAGTTATTGTGGTTTTCATATAATCCCATTTTTTGTGATAAATTGAATAATCTCCTTTTCTATATTTTTTTTATTATTTGTTTTGTCGGTTGGCTAACTTGTTTACTTATACGTTAAACTAAAGTAATATTTCAAGTGTGCATATTTTATATAAATCAAGAAGTACTTAATTTTTAAATTATATTTAAATATTCACTATAGACAATATATAAAATTATTATTATTATTATATGAAATATTATTTCCCAATATTAAAAAAGAAAGGAAAAATGAACAATGATAATATTGGTGAAAATGAAACTTATATTACGCCATGTTTTTTGGGGGATATTCAATTTTTAAATAATTTATCAAATTATCTAAATGCGTCTAATGTAAAACAAATTTGCGAAAATTATAACAAACCATATGCAATGAATAATTTTAATCCGAGAACTGGGCGTATTCGTATTGGAACGCCAATTACTAGGCCGAGAAAAATATTAAGAGAGGGTAGTTTAAAAAATTACAAATGAATAATTTTAAAGTTCTGTCGCTACAAATTACATCATTATGGAAAAGAATCTCTGATATCACCAGAAATGATTGAAAATTATGTTGACGATCATTTAAATAACGGAATAAAACAGTACCAAACTATAGCAACTGAAATTCACGTTCTTAATAAAAGTATTATCGTCCCAACAACGGGCCAAAAAATGGCAAAAACAAAACCCAAATTTTTATGGGGAAAAAATAAGTATAGAGCATGCAACAGTACCATTTCCAATAAACCCTAATTTACGCATGCAGAAATTGCTTTATGTATGTTAAGATTATATAAAACTTGTCCCAATAGAGATCACGTACATAAAGCTTTTTTGATATATTATTCTGGATTAAGATCAGCAGAAGCAGATTCTTTAACATTTAGAGATATAGCACAAGGATATTCAAAAGATAGGATTATCATACCAGTTAGAAAAGGAAAAGCACGTCAAATGAGAAATGTTGTTTTATTTCAAAGTGCTCCAGTTTTATATTACAAAAAACATTTAATTCCATATTTGGCATTAAAGATTAAAAAGTTGCTAATAGATAATCCAAATAAAGAATCTAAAGATTTTCTAGACACAAAAATATTTGCCAGTTCAAATTATCCAGCAAGTAGAAAGGCATTTCGTAAATGTTTGCAGTGGGCGGTCGATAAATTATTTGTCGAACGAGACCAAGATAACTCTGACGAAGATGATAACAATATTAATAATGACGAAGAAGAAGAAGAAAATAACATAAAAGGGGCAGGGTTACATTCTTTAAGAGCAGATTGGTCAACGCGAACATCAACTTTATTATGTTCGATAAACAAAAATCCATATATCGCCGCAAATATGACTGCACGGTTATTGGGACATAGATCCATTAAATTACTAATTAAACATTATTTAAATCAAGGAAATAGCCTAAATCCCGAAAAGAACCATATTCAAATAATTTTAGAAAAATTTAAAAATTACGTTACAGAAGGCACCGAAAAGATGGTGACTGACGAAAATTATTCTCTGTCTGACAAACCCACCAAAATATTATTCGGTGGTATCAAGTATGGAAATATTGTTAAAGAAATACAAAGAAATAGAAAAAGGAAAAGAATTGGAAATTTAGCAGCGCTAAATAAAGTAAAAGACGAGTGTTTTATTCTTCGTGAAACAGAGAAAGAAAATTATTGTTATGATGATAACATAAATATAATAGATGATAATGGTGATGATGATGATGATAATAATAAAAATATTAATAATGATGATATAGAATTTATGAACGAAGAAGACTATACCATTAATAATTACGCCAACGACGAGTTATTATTTTCTGGTGAAGATACGGAAAATCTAATTTATATTTAGCTTAAACTATTTTCGAAAATATTTCCATGCTTGATACTAATGATAATAATATAAATATAATATAACATTACGATTCACCGCTATATTTTGATGTTTTGGGTGTGGTATTAATAGTAGTAGTAGTAATAGTAGTAGTAGTAAGTTTGAAATGAATACTAATCCTAATCCTAATGATATAGTATGGCCCCTAAGCTTTAATGGCCAACGGAATGTAGATATTTCTAGTGATTGGATTTTTTTTTCACATGTTATATCGAGACAACGATCATTTGAAAATAAGATTATTATATCGTGCATTTTGGCTTTTTCCTCTGTTTGAAATATTAAATTTAGGCTACACAACTTGGAAAGAATTTATTGATAACAATAAGATTATTGATATATATTTAAAAGATAATTCTTTGCCTTTCCCCTATGTATTATTATTTGCCATTGTTGCTAGTATTCGATGGGGTGTTTATTCTAAACTGCGTGAAAATAATATTAGAATTAATGGCAATATCAGCAATATTCCAAAACTAGTGCCTTACGATTTTGTAGAAAAATTTTATAAACTAAAAGAAGAATCTGATAATGTAATTGTTTATACTGGATATTTTTGTACAGGAACGTGGGATGTTGTATATAAAAAGTGTATATATTATACAATTAAACCAAGCTGGGTTAGTAGTAGTGGGAGGCACGAATTCAAAGAATATTTTCACATGAGACGCATTGAAGATTTACCAATATTTAAGTGTTTTGGCAAAGATTTCCATATATGTTTTGGCACAGAAAAAAATTTCCATATACTTGTGTATATACTTAATTATTATCATCATTATTATTGTAAATACTGTTTACGTCCTTGTTTTCATTTTATCACAGTATCACCTCATTTTCTCTTGGGTGAATTAAAGATATTTAATATTCATCATAATAGTTTCACATATGTAGAACTTTGTTTTGGAAGATTATATTCAATTTTCTTGGAAGTTTGGCAAAAAGTACAGGCGCTGATGGTTGATGCTATAGTAACCAATAATTTAACTCATGAAATATTTACAAACAATCTTGTTCCAAATACATAAATTTGTTTTTCTTTTTTTTATATATTTTATGAAGAAAGACTTTATTTTCCATTGTTGTTATTTGTGAACTTAGTATTTAGAATAAATAAATAATAGAAGAATAAAGATTCTAATATTTTTAATTTTAAAGTTTCTTTATCCAATATTGACATTAAAGTTATTGTTACTCTGCTCTTGTTATAAAAAAATTTCCTTCTGTTTTTTTTTTTAATTTTGTTTTGTAGTATTTTTTCCTAAAAAGGAATGAATGAAGCTCTCAGAAATCAATATTCAGTTTTACCTACATTTTCTTGTATGTTGGGCCGTAGTAAAATAAGAGGATTGAAGGATTCAGGTAGCCAAGCTAATCTCATTTCTGTGCGTGCTTTAGAAGGTCGGCGTTTCAAAGTTGTTAGAGATAATATTGACGTACATATCTATGGGATTAATGAACGAAAACTCTATCATACAAAGACAGATCAAATTTATGTTAAGATTGGGAAACAGTGCATAATACAGAATCTATTTGTGTCCCAGGTATTAATTTGGATTTGAAATTACCCAGCCTTGGTAAAGTTGTTGAAGGTTTTAGAAATTATGGTTATAAGCTTTTAGATGAGTTTCTTGATGAGGATAAAGAAGACATATCAAACATTCAGTTTGTCCTGGGCGCAAATTCAGCGCACTGTCTCTTGGAAAAGGTGGTTAGTTTTGGTCATTGTGGTCAGTGTGTGTACTATGAAACAAAATTTGGCATTATGTTAATAGGAAACATTGAGAAATTAATTGCAAATTTGAAATTTCTCCCTAACCTGCATGATGATACTCATTTACTTTTTGGCTCGGACGCTGTGTTTAGGGGAACTTCTTGTGAAACCATAAGACGGCGTGTTACTTCAGTAATGCCTGTCTCGAGCCATGTAACTAATGACGGTGAAGAAAAGGAAGGTATTAAAGGGGACAGTAGTACACATCGAAGGAAAAAGAGGAGGGCTGCTGTCCTTGGTGAGACAAGAACGAGAGATATGTTGAGAAATTAGTATGCAGTATATATTTGGGTGTTGGTAATTTTTTATTTTTTCTCCTTAGAATTACTTAATTTTGTAACATTACCGTTACCATTCGAATTTTGGAGTATCGAAGAATTATTTTATATATGATGATAACATAAATATAATAGATGATGATGATGATGATAAAAATATTAATAATGATGATATAGAATTTATGAGCGAAGAAGACTATACCAATAACAATTACGCCTATAATGAGTTATTATTTTCTGGTGAAGATACAGAAAATCTAATTTATATTTAGCTTAAACTATTTTCAAAAATATTTCCATACTTGATACTAATGATAATAATATAAATATAATATAACATTACGATTCACCGCTATAATTTGATGTTTTGGGTGTGGTAGTAGTAGTAGTAGTAATTTTGAAATTAATACTAATCCTAATCCTAATGCTATAGTATGGCCCTTAAGTTTGCCCATAAATTTTAATGGCCAACGGAATGTTGATATTTCTAGTGATTATGGATTTTTTTTTCACGTGTTATATCGAGACGACAATTATTTGAAAATAAGATTATTAAATCGTGCATTTTGGCTATTTCAAATGTTCAAAAAATTAGCTTTAGGCTCCACAACTTGGAAAGAATTTATTAATAATGATAAGATTATTGATATAGATTTAAAAGATATTTCTTTACCTTTCCCCTATGTATTATTATTTACTATTGATGCTAATATTCGATGGAGAGTTTATTCTAAACTGCGCGAAGATATTATTATAAATAATGGCAATATCAGCCATATTCCAGAGTTAATACCCAACGATTTTATAGAAATATTTTATAAACAAAAAGAAAAATCTGATAATGTAATTGTTTATACTGGATATTTTTGTACAATAACGTGGGATGTTGTATGTTAAGAGTGTATGCATTATACAATAGAACAAAGCTGGGTTAGTAGTAGTGGGAGGCACAAATTCACAGATTTTTTTCACACGAGACGCATTGAAGATTTACCAATACCTAAGTGTTTTGGCACAGAAAAAAATTTCAATATATTTGTGTATATAATTAGTAATTATCGTCATTATTATTGTAAATACTGTTTACGTCCTTGTATCACCTCATTTTCCCTTGGCCAAATTAAAGAAATATGATGAATATTATTCTTGTTACAAATATATATATTATTTTAAAGAATTATATTCAGGCTTGGTTAATACTATAGTAATCAACAATTTAACCCACGAAGAGGACGAACAAGAAATAATTACAAAAGATCTTGTTCCTAATACATATTTTTTTTTCTTTTTTTGTATATATTTTATGAAGAAAGTCTTTATTTTCCATTGTTGTTATTTGTGAACTTAGTATTTAGAATAAATTGATAATGGAAGATAAATTTCACACACATTGGCCATTAAATTTTGGTGGTGAACACAAAGTAAACATTTCATGTGATCGTGGATTTTTGTTTCGTGTGCTTTATCAAGACGACAATCATTTGAAAATAAAATTAAGGCCGTGTGCAGTTTGGCTTGGTTTGATATTTGATAGAATCCCAGGTCTTGGAAAAACTGTATCGATAATCTGATTATTACTTTTAATTTTGAGGCGGAGTCTATATCCCTTCCATATGCAATTTTATTTACAGTTGATGCTCATATTCGATGGAAAGTTTATTCTAAAACATTACAACCAAAAAATAAAAATAATGACAACACCATGGATATTCCAAAATGAACATATTATGACTTGGTGAAAAAGTTTTATAAGATAAAAAAAAAGGTCTGATGATAATGTAATTATTTGTTCTGGATGTGTTTGTGAAAGTACTGGGAGAGTTATTTGTAAAGAATGTATACGTTATGTATCTGATCCAGGCTGGGTGACTGGGCCCGATATATACCACGATTATTTTTGTGTAAATATAATTGATAATTTCAAGCCACTTCTGGATATTACTGAAAATTGGGTAGAATTTAAAGGCTATTTTTGTTCTATTTGCATGCGTCCGTGTTTTTATTGCACATCAATATCAGCAAATTCAACAATGTATAAGGATATTCAGCCCGTGGTTCTTATAAGAATATTTTTGATAACAAACCCATCGAAGAATTAATTGATAAAATAATAACAAACAATTATATTTATGATAGAAAAAATGAAAGCCGTTTTAAACAAAGATATGCTTCAAAATAAAAAAAAACTTTCATTCATTATTTTTTTTTATTTTTATGTATATTACTTTCTTGAGAAAACACTATTCCCGCGCGTTGTGTTAGAGTTAATCAGACTGAAAATATATCAATTTTATATTATATATTTGAGGATGAATATTATCATTTCAATGTTTTTATTATTGTGATAGTAGTTAGTAATCTTGAGTGTTTTTTTATTCATTTTATTTTGTTTAATCATCACAATACCCCACCATGTAAAATGAAACACACTTAATTGGCAATTGTTTAATAAAAATAAAGTAATTGTATTCATATTTAGTCGTTTTATTTATATCATTATACTTATGATAACAACACAAATAAAATTATTCTAATTTACAACTTTTACAACAATGACGAATTTCTATCAATTCATCAAAAATTTTTGAAATTGAAGGGGCCTGTTCTAAATAATATTCACTTTCGTTTGTCCTCTTACATTTAAAACAAATTAGTTCTTTTGTACGTTTATTTTTTTTTCTTTGAGTATTAAATATTTTATCGGAGTGTTCGTTTTATCATTCATTGTTCTTGTTTTATTCAAAACTGGTATATACGGCACCAGGTTTTTTAAAATTTCATTGTTATTCATAAATATAATCACTATCAGCTTATATTGATCGTAATCTTATATATATATATATATATATATATATATATATATATATATATATATATATATATATATATATATATATATATATATATATATATATATATATATATATATATATATATATATATATATATATATATATATATATATATTATTTTTTCATTCATTTTAATGAACCAAATTTATATAAAATTTGATAAAAAAAATTTTATCAAGAAATAGTTTTAAGCATTTTCAATTAAATATGTGTGTATGTACAATATCATCTTTTTAAAAAGCCAAATTGATTGTTCTTTTTTCCCATACCCAAGATATTGTAAAGGATATAATAATATATTTAAAAAATGGATACACTTATTAATATTTGTGGATTACCTGAGGTTATTTTGTTTATATCTCCTTTAATACTTTCCATTATAATAGGGGGCTCTAGTATCTATAAAGTTTTACTCTTCTTATTATTGTTGTGTATTATCTTAGGAGTTATAATATTTATTAATACATATAAAATTTTCTTCTCCAGATTAGACTTTAGTAAGAAGGGTGATCATATTTCCGGACAATCAATGTACGCTTGGTATTTTGTTAATAAATTACAAGAAAAAAATAGTATATTCGACTCTGAACTAAAATCTATTACAATATCATATCCCCCCTATTTGAATCACGCAACATTTTTTAAGGAAGACTTAAAACAAATGATCGATGAAACTTTCAATAAGGAATTTCAGGAAACAAACGTATCCGAGGATCCAGTTGATCAAAAAGATGGACTTTTACAGGCCGATAAATTTGATGAAAAAATTCCAACCACCAAGGGCAATTTATTACAAGAAAACAGAGATGATGAAATAATAGATAATTAATAACTTGCCCATTAATTTTCATTTTTGTAGGATATTTACCAAAAGAAGCTGACATATTAGTGTAAAATCATAACTATATTCTTATGTTGTATTATTATTATTAGTATTAAATACGTAAAAATTTTCATCATTTTTAATAATATAAGGTTGAAATATATCATAGACTGAACAAGTAATATTTTTTATATTCATTTGACTATTCGGTTTTTTTCATATATATTGTTGGTTCCAATGAAGAACTGAGGTGATTATTATTTATAGCCCATATAATATTTTCGTTATTGTCTCTATTTGGACACGATAATAATTCATTTATAGAGGAAATGTTTTATGAATTTTCAAATTTGAAATTTATTTTTTTACTACATTAAATGATAGTTTTTCTGTATATTGTTTTCATTTTTCTTTATTTTTACAAGGCATAAGAGACGCCTCCTCCTCTGTCCCTCTTTCACGGGCTCAACCTCCACAGACAGACAGTGCAAGTGACAAACGCCCAGAACTACCAAAACATCGAATTGGCGATAATATATCTAAAAAATGAATCCATTTATTAATATTTGTGGATTACCTGAGGTTATTTTGTTTATATCTCCTTTAATACTTTCCATTATAATTGGGGGCTCTAAACCCTATAAAGTTTTATTCTTCTTGTTATTGTTTTATATTATCTTAGGAGTTATATTATTTATTCATACACATGATATTTTATTCGCGAGATTAAACTTTAGTAAGAAAGGTGGCCATATTTCCGGACAATCGATGTACGCTTGGTATTTTTTTAATAGATTACAAAGAGAAAGAATTAGTATACTCGACTCTGAACTAGAATCTATTAAAATGTCATATTTGAATCACGCAACATTTTCTAAGGAAGACATAAAAGAAATAATTGATATTTTTTAATATAAGGCTGAAATATATCATAGACTGAACAAGTAATATTTTTTATATTCATTTGACTATACAGTTTTTTTCATATATATTGTTGGTTCCAATGAAGAAATGAAGTGATTATTATTTATAGTCCATATAATATTTTCGTTATTGTCTCTATTTGGACATGACAATGATTCATTTATAGAGAAAATGTTATATGAATTTTCAATTTTGAAATTTATTTTTTTTACTACATTAAATGATAGTTTTTCTGTATATTGTTTTTTATTTTTATTTTTACAAGGCATAAGAGACTTTTCCTCCTCTGTCCCTCCTTCACAGGCGCATCCTCCACAGACAATGTAAGTGACAAACGACCAGAACCACCAAAACATCAAATTGGCGATAATATATCTAAAAAATGAATCCACTTATTAATATTTTTGGATTACCTGAGGTTATTTTTATTTATATCTCCTTTAATACTTTCCATTATAATTGGGGGCTCTAAACCCTATAAAGTTTTATTCTTCTTGTTGTTATTTTATATTATCTTAGGAGTTATATTATTTATTCATACACATGAAATTTTTTTCGCGAGATTAGACTTTAATAAGAAAGGTAGTCGATGTCCTGGACAGTCGATGCACGTTTTGTCTATTGTTAATAGATTACAAAAAGAAAGAATTATTATATAAAACTCTGAACTAGAATCTATTAAAATGTCATATTTGAATCACGCAACATTTTCTAAGGAAGACATAAAACAAATAATTAATAATTTTTTAATATAAGGCTGAAATATATTATAGATTGAACAAGTAATATTTAGAAAATTGTTTCGTGTTTGGGTCAGATAGATTATTTTTTGAAATATTAAGTTCAAGATTCAAATTACAATCTAGATAACATGAATTGATATCAATCCATGGTTTTAATTAAGCATTTTCAATTAGATATGCGTGCATGTACAATATTATCTTCTTCAAAATCCAAATTAATTATTCTTTTTTCCCTATATCCCCTGCGTAAACTTAATAAAATACCCTGACAATATAAAGAATATGATAATATATCTAAAAAATGGATACACTTATTAATATTTGTGGATTACCTGAGGTTATTCTGTTTATATCTCCTTTAATACTTTCCATTATAATTGGAGGCTCTAGTATCTATAAAGTTTTATTCTTGTTGTTGTTGTTGTATATTATCTTAGGAGTTATATTATTTATTAATACATATAAAATTTTCTTCTCGAGATTAGACTTTAGAAAGAAAGGTTGTTGTCCATTTTCCGGACAATCGATGCACGTTTTGTCTTTTGTTAATAGATTACAAGAAAAAAATAGTATATTCGACTCTGAGCTAGAATCTATTACAATATCAGATCCCCCCTAATTGAATCACGCAACATTTTCTAAGGAAGACATAAAACAAATGATAGATAAATTTTCATTTTTGTAGGATATTTACCAAAAGAAGCTGACATATTATTGTAAAAACATAACTATATTTATATGTTGTATTATTATTATTAAACATGTAAACATTTTCATCATTTAATGTAAAATCATTTTGTCTAATAATATAAGGTTGAAATGTATCATAGACTGAACAAGTAATATTTTTTATATTCATTCGATTATTCAGTTTTTTCATATATATTGTTGGTTCCATTGAAGAAATGAGGTGATTATTATTTATAGTCCATATAATATTTTCGTTATTGTCTCTATTTGGACACGATAATGATTTATTTATAGAGGAAATGTTATATTAATTTTCAATTTTGAAATTTATTTTTTTAACTACATTAAATGATAGTTTTTCTGTATATTGTTTTTTTTTAATTTTTATAAGGCAAGGAATTTCACCATCATTTATAATTGGGTCACTTGATGAATATGTCACCATACATTTGTTTACCCCAATATTTTTAAATTGATTCTTAGAAAATTGTTTCATGTTTGTGTCAGATAGATTATTTTTTGAAATATAATGTTCAATATTCAAATTACAATCTAGATAACATGAATTGATATCAATACATACTCCACAGATAGTGAAAAATGGTATATTTTCTGGTAAGATTAAGATATGATTGGAACTTTTTTTAGTAATTGGATTTCTTGACATCCAAGAAGGGGTATGAATATGATTGAAGATTGATATAAATGGAGGTTTTTTATAGTACTCATCGGTGCCCATCTCCAAAAGTTCATTAAACAGTATATTGGATGAACCATCGCCAAAGAAAAAAACATTTTCATGATCACAATTGTTTTTTGTAGAAGAGATAGTTATGTTTTATTAGAGTAATGATCTTCTTCAGCTTATATAAGATATTATCTAAGTAAAAAAATGAATGGTGTTTTTGTTGATAACAACGATGTAAGCAGTATTAGTAGCACCAGCACCGATAGTTATGAAGAATCTATGAATGATTATGATTATTATTATGATTATTATTATAGCAATAATAACACAAACAATATAAAAAAGAACCAAAAGAGAAAAATGAAATAGGTTTTGTTGACAAATCTTTATTTTTATCAACGCCTAAACGATAAAATAAAATTACCAAAGATTATCATAGTAAGTCACACGAAACACTGACGAAATTTTCATCGCCACATAATAGTTTTTGGTGGGACCAAGATGACATACCTATATCACCAAATATAAAATATAATCATGAAGATAATTATTTTCCTTCTGTGAATATTAATAATTGGGCACCACACAAAAAAGAAATTCTAAATGTAATAGACATATATAATGCAAATTCTATCATCTATAATGCAAACATTATAAGTTTTAAGAAAATTTGTAAAATGTTTGATGAATATAAATCAAATTCTATAGAGAACTTAAAAGCATTTGATATGAACATAATATTTACCATTATTGAGATGCTTGAACAATTAACGAGAATACAACCTAATCGTCATTATAATTTTCCGAAAATCTTTGCTACTACAATCTTAAAATCAATTAAAAAAAATTTGACTATTCGTAAACATAAAGACATTATTCAGTTAAAAGCATTACGCTCGTATATCTCAGACGCTGAAAATTATTTGACATATCAAGGCAAGATTTTATTAGATTGCCTATATCAAATAATTTTTATTTCCAACTGTTTAAATTTTCACGAAAGTGCAATTAAACAATGGTCTATGCCTTCAAAACTCAGCAAACATACCGACAAACAAATAAGAGAATATAGTAATTTTGTTGATATAATCATTTCAAACTTTAAAAACATGGATGTTATATATCAAGTTATGAAAGTCGCACAATAAATTTCACTCACAAAACTGTTTTATGATGATATCATTAACTCTGCTCCTATATTTCTTAATGTTAAAAAATATACATCCTCAAATGGATCCTGTTATAATGATATGCGAAGAAATTGAAAATGAAAATTATGGAAAAGCAATTCAATATTATTCAATGTTTTTCCATCGTCTTTTGTCATACATTATCAACCAGAAAAAATACGAAGGTATCAATGAAATATTAAAACATCAGTTGAATAATGAAAGTAATCTTCATTCGGCTATTATTCACTTATCATATTATATGTGGCAGTCTAAATGGCAAAGGGGTGGTAATGTTCAATATATTAGTACCAGAGAATTTAAAGACATGATTTACAAATCACAAAAAGTAGAGGATCTTTTAGATTGTTTAACCCTGGATAGGTACGCTCCTCGGACACCCCTTTAAGGGTATACTCGGACGCGAGCGACCCCGACGCCAAAAAAAATTCTTGAAAAATCAGTTTTTGCAGTAACCTCCTTTTTTCTTTTGCCAAAAAAACTTCAAAGAATGCTTAAAACAACTGTAAAGATAAATACTACTCATCTGCAGAAAAACTATTTATTATAAATATTTTAAAAAATAAGTAGAAAAAAAAGACCTTACATAAAAATTCATAAAAAAAAATTATACATATATACACAAATCCTTTTAGGAATTGATTCTTGAATGTTTAGGACACATCTTGATGTATTTTGGATGAAGTCAGACCAATGGAGGGGAAGCTCTGAAATGAGAAATAAAGGGTAACTTTTTTTGGCCAAAAAAATTTGTCCAAATTTCATGAATTTTTTGGGGTACCCCAATGAAATAGGAAGTGGCTAATTTTTTTAGGGAATAAACATATGTTATCCTAAAATAGAAATATGTAAAAAAATCTTCATTATTTTGTGAATTACATTTATATCAGGGGCCATATCTAAAGGTAATTTTTTGAGTACTTAGAAATTTCCTAAAAAATGCATATATTTAATATATAATATGATATTTATGCAGGTAAAAATATACCAAAATATCACAAATTCTATAGGGAACAAGAATATATATAGATAGGGCAACTTATGCTTCGGATATGTCCACAAAATGGCCGCCAACCACACTGACTCAGACTCCCTAATCTGCCACTTGAAATGTAGGAAGAGTATGTCAATTTCAAGGTGTTATTTACTAATCTAATTATTCTTGGATATGCATAAAAATTTTATGGTGGGTTGCTGGATAATTGTCGATTATTTTACGACTATAAAATTGAAATTCTGACCACAAAAAAAATTTTTGAAGGGAAATAAAATCGAAAAAAAAATGTAAAACAATATAATATTTTAGCTAAAAAAACTTGATGATATTCAATCAAAAAAGAAGTAAACAAAATTTTCCGACAAATAAACATCTAGAGGAATCATTACTCTGTGATAGTTCCTTAGTGTGTAGTAATTTTGAAAGAAATGGGAAAAAACGAAAAAGTGGCAATCGCAGGAAAATCAAACACATACCTATATATACGCCATATCTGGCTAAAAATAAAGATAGGCATGGGTAGCCAGATCATCTAGAAACACTTTCCAACACTATAAAAATACAAGTTTTGCGACACTACTTGCCAATTCCTTACGGTAACATGACTAAGCAAAAAATGCAAAACAAATAAAAAGGGGCACTCGCGGAAAAATGGCCAACATTCTAATATACGGCATTTCAGACAAAAAAAATTTCAGCCATGTACTAGGCAAACCATCAAGGCACATTTTCCGACAAATAAACATCTATATGAATCATTACTCTGTGATAGTTCCTTAGTACGTAGTAATTTTGAAAGAAATGGGAAAAAACGAAAAAATGGCAATCACAGGAAAATCGAACACATACCTATATATACGACATATCTGGCTAAAAAAAAAAGATAGGCATGGGTAGCCAGATCATCTAGAAACACTTTCCAACACTATAAAATTATAAGTTTTGCGACACTACTTGCCAATTCCTTACAGTAACATGACTAAGCAAAAAAAAGCAAAACAAATAAAAAGGGGCACTCGCGAAAAAATGGCCATTCTAATATACGGCATTTCAGAAAAAAAAAATTTCAGCCACGTGCTAGGCAAACCATCAAGGCACATTTTCCGACAAATAAACATATAAATGAATCATTACTCTGTGATAGTTCCTTAGTACGTAGTAATTCTGAAAGAAATGGGAAAAAATGAAAAAATGGCAATCACAGGAAAATCGAACACATACCTATATATACGCCATATCTGGCTAAAAAAAAAGATAGGCATTGGTAGCCAGATCATCTAGAAACACTTTCCAACACTATAAAAATACAAGTTTTGCGACACTACTTGCCAATTCCTTACGGTAACATGACTAAGCTAAAAAATGCAAAACAAATAAAAAGGGGCACTCGCGGAAAAATGGCCAACATTCTAATATACGGCATTTCAGAAAAAAAAATTTCAGCTACGTACTAGGTAAACCATCAAGGCATATTTTCCGACAAATAAACATCTATATGAATCATTACTCTGTGATAGTTCCTTAGTACGTAGTAATTTTGAAAGAAATGGGAAAAAACAAAAAAATGGCAATCACAGGAAAATCGAACACATACCTATATATACGCCATATCTGGCTAAAAAAAAAAGATAGGCATGGGTAGCCAGATCATCTAGAAACACTTTCCAACACTAAAAAATTATAAGTTTTGCGACACTACTTGCCAATTCCTTACGGTAACATGACTAAGCAAAAAAAAGCAAAACAAATAAAAAGGGGCACTCGCGGAAAAATGGCCAACATTCTAGTATACGGCATTTCAGAAAAAAAAAATTTCAGCTACGTACTAGGCAAACCATCAAGGCATATTTTCCGACAAATAAACATCTATATGAATCATTACTCTGTGATAGTTCCTTAGTACGTAGTAATTTTGAAAGAAATGGGAAAAAACGAAAAAATGGCAATCACAGGAAAATCGAACACATACCTATATTTACGCCATATCTGTCTAAAAAAAAAGATAGGCATGGGTAGCCAGATCATCTAGAAACACTTTCCAACACTATAAAATTATAAGTTTTGCGACACTACTTGCCAATTCCTTTCGGTAACATGACTAAGCAAAAAAACGCAAAACAAATAAAAAAGGGCACTCGCGAAAAAATGGCCATTCTAATATACGGCATTTCAGAAAAAAAAAATTTCAGCCACGTGCTAGGCAAACCATCAATGCACATTTTCCGACAAATAAACATATAAATGAATCATTACTCTGTGATAGTTCCTTAGTACGTAGTAATTTTGAAAGAAATGGGAAAAAACGAAAAAATGGCAATCACAGGAAAATCGAACACATACCTATATATATGCCATATCTGGCTAAAAAAAAGATAGGCATGGGTAGCCAGATCATCTAGAAACACTTTCCAACACTATAAAAATATAAGTTTTGCGACACTTCTTGCCAATTCCTTACGGTAACATGACTAAGTAAAAAAATGAAAAACAAATAAAAAGGGGCACTCGCGGAAAAATGGCCAACATTTTATTATACGCATTTCAGAAAAAAAAAAATTCAGCCACGTGCTAGGCAAACCATCAAGGCATATTTTCCGACAAATAAACATCTAAACGAATCATTACTCTGTGATAGTTCCTTAGTACGTAGTAATTTTGAAAGAAATGGGAAAAAAACGAAAATATGACAATCAAAGGAAAATCGAACACATACCTATATATACGCTATATCTGGCTAAAAAAAGATAGGCATGGGTAGTCAGATCATCTAGAAACACTTTCCAACACTATAAAAATATAAGTTTTGCGACACTACTTGCCAATTCCTTACGGTAACATGACTAAGCAAAAAAATGCAAAACAAATAAAAAGGGGCACTCGCGGAAAAATGCCCAACATTCTAATATACGGCATCTCAGATAAAAAAAAAAGACATGCACGTGTTAGCCCAACCATCAAGGCACACTTTCTAACACATAAAAATGAAAAAAAAAATCAATAATATACGGCAATTCCTTACTACGTAGTAAATTTTTACAAATATTGAAAAAAAAACAGAAATTGGCAACCGCAGTTAAATACCCAATATACCAATAACTACGTCGTATCTGACAAAAACAAAGTCACGCATGGGTAGCCAGATCATCTAGACACACTTTCCAACACTAAAAAGCAAAAGTTTTACGACACTATTTGGCAATATCTTACGGAAAAATGACTTGACAAAAAAATGAAAAAAAAAGGAAAAAGGGGCACTCTCGGTAAACTGGTCCTCGTGGTGATGAACGACATTTTAACTAAAAAAAATCATGCACATGGTAGCCAAACAATCCACCAAGACTTTCCACAACTGATAACCTATACAAGTTGCACCATTCTACGACAATTTCATAATACGTAATAACTTTGATAATTATGCAAATTACCATAGAAGGGTAAACTCGGTCGCGCTCGACCCCGACGCGCCTCAGAAATCGGGGAAGGAGTACAGCTACAGCAATGCACATCTGGACACTACTAGAGCGTGTAGGCGAGACACCTACTGCAGGTCGATCACCAAAAATTCAGTCACGGGGGTGAGTCACGTGAGAAAAATCTCTTTTTTTTTGACGCTCGGGGTCGCGGACGACCCACCGTACCGTTCCAGGGTTTAAAAAAGACTCAAATGCTAGTTCTTATTTATTTCTTCCGCCTAATTTGGACCATTTTCTTTCGCAAACTTTATATGTTATGGAAAATGAACTTCAAAAAGCATTAAATAACACTAATACGTTGATTGGAAAAGATACTTTACATAAATGGTCATCTCTATTTTCTTCAATTTTATATGGTTATATGAGCATAAATTTACATACCAACGTAGGAAATTTATTATGGATACAAGAATTAAGAGTTATTGCCTTAATCTATAAATATTTTTATTTGTCTTACGAGAAAAAGGAAGAAAATTGGAATTGGCATGAAACTCAAATACAAAAGAAAATGTTAGACCTACATCTTACTTACAAAAATAAATATGAAATTTTACAGAATGATTTAGTTAAAAAATTAAACCAATCACACGATGCTTGTGAACTTGCTTATAATTCATAACTAAGTGAATATGATTCATATAAACAAAGGGAACAAGAAAATAGACCTCTTCACAAAAAGGAGGTCTTAATGTATAATGAGCACATGATGAATATGTGTAAAAATACACTCGAAAATAATAATAAATATTGGAAAAATGTATTAAGCGTTAGAACTGATACACAAAATATGGAAACAGAGGAGACATTACACCCAGATTTAGAAAATACTGAAGATTATAATGATAAAAACAAAAACAGTGACATAATTATTTTATCATTTACAAATTTGCTATCTGATAAAGAAAATGAAATATATTTATCAGAAGAAGAACTAAAAAACTCTAAGACCGAAATAGCAAATCTTTATGAAAAAGAAAAAGAAAATCTAAAAAATGATTTAGATAAGAAAAATAAAATAAAGGAACTTTCCAAAGAGTTAAATCATTGCAAAGCGCAAAAAGACACCTCAATACATGAAAGTATAAATAAAGATACAATTTCAAATTACGAAAAACATATAAAGAATATAGAGAAAGATATAATTTTGTTTAAACAAATAATTCAAGAACAAAAAAGTTTAATTAGCGACTTAGAATATAAATTAGAAAAGTGTGAACAAGACAAGAAAAGTGATAAGCGAGATAATGAAAGTATTATAAAAAGGATAAAAAAGAGAGATGATTATTTATATTCAAATGAACAGTATCAAAAAGAAAATGAAAACATCATACGTGAAACAAATGACGATATGATAAAAATGAAAAAAGAGTGCACTAAACATTTAAAACCATTAAAAATTCAAGAAGAAGAAATTGAACAATTAAAATCAAACATTTCAAAACAAAACATCAAATTTGAAAAGGCTATAGAAGAAAAAAATAATATAATTCTTATGCATAAAAAAGAAGAAGACTTGTTGTTTCAGGAACATGAAAATGCTTTAGCATTAACAAATAATCATATTGAAAAATTAGTTACGATTTTTGATAACTCTTCAAAAAAAAAAAAAAAAACCGGGTTGCTAAAATAACAAGTAAAGATACTTCACGGCTGAAAAATCAAATTGACGAAAACAACAAAGCACTTTCACTATTGATAAAGAACCAAGAAAAACAACAACAACAACAACAACAACAACTCATCCCACCATCCTCAACGATAAAAGAAATAATCCAACCATCACCCTTTTTACCTACAACTAGTGGTAATAATGATAATTTACAACCAAGTGAATTGCCCCGTGATTATTATGATGTCTCTACTAAATCGAGATTAGAACAACTGGGTGTAAACACCACACCTTTATATAATAATCCTAATGATGATAATAAGACAATAACCAAACACGAAGCAAACAAATCTATGCAGGTGATGGAAGACGAACATTCACCTCCCCTCCAAATCAACTCCCCAAATAAAGATGATGATAATTTACAATTAATGGAACATCAACAAGTGTCATTATTACCTAAAAATAAAATAATCCAACCATCATCTGACGAACATTCACCCCCCCCCCTCCAAATCAACCCCCTAAATAAAGATGATGATAATTTACAATTAATTGAACATCAACAAGTGTCATTATTACCTGAAAATAAAATAATCCAACCATCATCCTCCTTGTTTACATTTGGTAGTAATAATAACAATAATCCTTATTACATTCCTACTGAATCAAGATTAGATCAATTAAGGGCAAATAAACCACAATTATATAATGATGATAATAGTAATAATAATAATATTAATGATGATAACGAGACACTAATGGAAGTAGACCAAGAAGAATCTCTGTCAATTCCAATAATAACTTCACAATTACCACTACCACTACGACTACCACAACAACAACAACAAATTATATCTTTACCACCACCACCACTACCACTTACACCACCACTCCAATCATCATCATCAACAACAACAACAATACTATCTATAACAGACTTACCACCATATAATAACATTGTCAACGATAATAATGATCAACAAAATACTACTACTCTGGCAATTTCAAACCACGAAGAAAATAATAGTAATTTGCCATCATCATCATCGTTGGTATTACTACCACCACCACCACCACCACCACCACTACCACCCTTAACACCAACTTATAGTCCTCCAATGCTAACTTATAATGATACTAATGACAGCACCAATAGCAATAATAATATTGTTTTTAAGAAGGACGAGAAAATTAAACTAATACCAATAGAGAATTTAAAATCTGAAAATAACAGCAATGTCATTGATAATAATAATCACCAAAATACTACTCTGGTAATTTCAAATCAAGAAGAAAATAATAGTAATTTTCCATCATCATTATCATCCTCATGGGTATTACCACCATCACCACCACCACCACTACCACTACCACTACCACCACTACTACCACTACCACCACCACTACCGCTACCACTACCACTACCACCCTTAACACTAACTTATAGTCCTCCAATGCTAACTTATAATGATACTAATGATGAAACCAATAGCAATAATGATGTTGTTTCTAAAAAGGACGAGAGTTTAACAACAGAAAATATCAACACACCCCTACAAAGAGTACAAGATGAAATAGAAAAAGAAGTAGCGGCACAAAATAACCAGGACCACCAATTGGATTCTAAAATAAAGATAATAAAGAAAGAAGATACATTATTGGCCGACGAGAACGCGGTAAACATAAAAAAAGAAAGAAAAATGAAAAGTGCAGGTGATGGAGTTAGTAAAAAAATAAAAAAGGGGAATATCAAAAAGGGGGATACATCAATAAACAAGTGAGCAAGTCCTGAACGCGGACATGGTCCTCGTAGAGGACATACCTCCGCCAAGGTGACCTAGAGCGCCATATGTCCTAGAATCATGAATTGATGTGACTTCGACCTTCACATGACCTTGACCTTCACGTGACCTTCAAGTGACCTTGACCTTCACGTGACCTTGACCTTCACATGACCTTGGCTTCAAGTGACCTTGATCTTCAAATGTACTTGACCTTCACGTGACCTTGACCTTCAAGTGACCTTGACCTTCACGTGACCTTGACCTTCACGTGACCTTGACCTTCAAGTGACCTGCTTGACTTTTGACCTTCAAGTGATCTTTGTTCATTTGCCACTGATACTTAATATGACATTGATATAATGCACCAATATGACCTTGACCTTTGACCTTTATAAATTTGAACATCACCCATGGGTTGCGCCTGGACTAGGACTTCCCTGTTGGCTTATGCAAAAGTCAGTGCTTTATTTCTGTCTCTTGATATGGCCACTTATGTCATAGTGACACCAGTGACCCCTGTGACCTTGACCTTGGGGTGACCTTGACCAAAATTTAATCAGTTCTTCCATACACATTGGGGAACTACTTGGCCAAGTTTGAAGTGATTCCGTGTAGAAATGTGGCCTCTACGTTGTCCACAGACAGACAGACAAACAGAGAAACAAACAAACAAACAAACCGAACCGAAAACATACCCTCCTGGCGGAGGTAAAAAGAACAAAAAAATCACGACCCCGAAAAAAATACACCCAAAAAAGAAAACTAATATAATAATTGAAAAGGAAAATAAACAACAAAAAGAAGCAAAAACAACACAATTGGTAGATATGGAAAATGATAAAATCCAATTTAATACTATGGACGACCTCAAAATGGAAATAACCGGAAAAGAAGAAGTATTATTAGATGATGATCATGGTGGTGGGCTTGATAGAAACAGAAGGGCTAATAAAAGGAAAATAGAAAAAACCAAAGAAGACGAAGAAGAAGAGATTCCAATAAAAATACCTAAGATTGAAAATACACAAAAAGATCAACAAGAAAACCAATTTAAATTAGAAAAGGCAAATGCGTCTTTAGAAGGAAAAAAATGATAGAACCAACATTGCTCTACTCGAAGAAAAGGAAAACTATAGTAATAACGATGATGATGATGATGATGATGAAGAATAACTCTGATAAAAAACTGATAAAACAACAATATGTAGAAACATAATTAAGTGATATCATCATCAATATTAAGATTATTTCGATTATAGGTTGTTTGATTCAATTTATCATTATAATTATAATATTTTAAATATACACTAGCTATTTCTAATAGTATTAGTCCAATTAACACTATAATTTCGATAAATAACATTTGTTGGTCACTTAAGTAAATATTATAATTTTTTTTCAAAATCTTTAATATAGATATAACCAATAACACCAATGATAAGAATATCATTGACACGAATAATGCATCAGATAGGACCATTTTGGATACAGTTCTCATTTTTTATATTTTATATTAAACTTTACAAACTTTAAATTGCATATATATATATATATATATATATATATATATATATATATATATATATATATATATATATATATATATATATATATATATATATATATATATATATATATATATATATATATATATATATATATATATATATATATATATATATATAGTATATCATTTTCACTAGTTAGATAATGGGAGTTCCGTTTCTTACAAATAAAATTCAAGATAATAATGCTCGGCTACCTTTACTAACAAAATACAAAAATAATAATGATAATCATTATCAATCGCAACATCTTAATGATATATATGATAATATCGGAAATGGGGGGAAACTAAATAGTATTGGTGTCGATGGACCCATATTTTTACATGCACACGTTAAAAGACCAGACAAAAATGCGTTGTTAGATGATGATAAAATTGATATAAAAAAATGTAATGCAACTGGTGTAGTTAATAGCATCATATATTATATAGAACAGATTTGCTCATTTTATGAATCTTTTAGGAAAGAAGAAATCATTAACGTTACTGTTTATTGTTTTCTTGCCGTGGATGGATCATCTACAATCACCAAAAACAGAAAAAAAGAGAAAAAATGGATGATTATAGTTTGTTGACTTTATCAGAAAAGAATGAACTCCATAAATATATTTTTTATTTATTAAAAGAAAAACTTTTTTCTTTATCGTATCCCTATAATTTTTCATTAGAAAGAAACTATCATATTGAATATTCTAAAAGAGGAGAAGGGGAAGTGGAGCTAATCAAATTTACTCAGAAATTCTGTGGGAATGAAACAAATGTTATACTTCCATCTGACTCGGATGTAATGGCCATGCTCGTTTTAAGACAAATAAAAAATGTAGCTATAGTAACCCCCACATTAAGTAAAAGTAAAAACAGTGACACATATAGTGAGCCTTTTATATCAAATGTATATAGTTTATTATGTGGCCCTAAATTTATTATTGATCAAATGATATTATACGTTATATTACATTTTATATTTTTTTTGTAGTGATTACAATTTTGGTTTTATGATACACCCATCAGAGAGCAAAAAAAAAAAATAATATACGAATTAACTGCTTAATTCCATGCAGAAAACAACGACTTTTCTTCCATGATTAGATCTATTGGAAATTGTTGTGGCAGATTTTCTAAACAAAATATAGATAACAATAATACATTATCGCAATGGGCTACTCCCCTGAAAAAATTATTATTGATTGAAAGTATATGTTCTATATTATATTATGCGTCAATGGGCAAATCAAGTATTTTTTTAATAAAGTTTTCGCCGTTATTATATGCAAAATTCAATATAAAAGAGTTGAAAACTTTAGTAGCTGCTATTGATTTCTATGAGACTTAAAATGAATCATGTTATCAAAGTTGAAATTTATTTAGAAATTACATCTTTTCCGTCTATAATAGTAGTAACTGGAAGGAAAAATGGATGTCCAAATAATACTGAGGGGGTGTAATTAATAAATTGTTGTAAAAATTTTATATCATCTCCATAACAATAATCATTTTCCTCGGCGAAACATTTCAAGTGTAACATGACATGAAATATAACTATAGTTATATTTAATACAGTAGGTCCTATTTTATATAAAGTATCACTCAATGCATTTAAACACGAAATATTTACTGTAGTATTGAATAGGGGTCTCTCGGCACCCAAAACAAGAAAACGGTGATCAGTATTAATCAATTTATTTTTTTCTGGTAAATGGATATAAATTGCTTTATTTTCAATTTGATATACGATGCTATTTGATGTAGATAATCCTGGAAACAAAGATTTATTTTTCAGTTGTATGTCAATGTTATTATTATCATTATTATTATTATTAGTAGTAGTAATAGTAGTAGTAGTAGTAGTAGTAGTAGTAGTAGTCGTCGTCGAACAGTTACAAATTCCTATAATTTCACCTGGAAAATAATATATATAAATTGCATCTTTGTTTATAAATGCGGAGATGTGTTCTTTTTTTTTGGCATCCTTTAATTCCCACGTATTTGGGTATCTATTCCACGACAATATATTACGTTCTTTGTCTGTTATATCATGTAAATTAAACAAAGATTTTATTGTAATATCATATTTAGAAAAGTAATTTTCAAAAATAAATGTATTGATATTTCTAAAAAATTCTTCAAATTTCAGTTCTTTACTTATATTACTAGATGCCATATATGAAAAATATTCAATCCAATTATTATAAATGACAGTTACATAATCGTGACATTTTTTTGAATCTGAATATATTAACAAAGCAACTGGTGTGGCTTTTATACTATTCATGGGACATAGTACTCTGAATAATTTATCCATTTTCAATTCAAGAATATTCAATTCGAACTCTTAGGTTCTACGCTTCATTATTAGATATCATTTTCTTTTCTTCGTTTGTTGATCCCACTAAAAGGGTATCAGATATATATCTTTGTGGGTTTATATTTTTTTCGTTTGAAATAATAATTTCGTTTTTGATTGAAGAATATCTTTTTCTTTTTTTTTTGGTTTTCTCTTTGGGTCATTTTTTTTAAATTATTTAATAAAAAAATATTGTCGTTTTAAATTTTATATAAATATATGTGTATATCATGCACACACACATATATACCTTGTTATATATTCTTTTTCAAATCCTAAGAGCAAATCTTTTTAGATAAGTCACACATTCTAAAAAAAAGACATGACTACTAAATCAAAAATAAATTTTGTAAATGATAATAGTAGTAATAGTAGTAGTAGTAGTAGTATTAATGGTGATAATTATATTAACGTTGAATACCAAAATAGAAATTTAAAACACAACACTAATTATCTCAAAGATGATGATAAAATAGGAGAGGAAAACAACAACAACGACAATAATAATAATAATAATAATAATAATAATAACAACAACAACAATAATAATAATAATAATAATAATAATAATAATAATTGTTTTAGAAAATTAAATTGTGATCATAGACAACATATAAAATATAATATAAATGAACTGAATAACTTACATTTTCACATACGAGAACTGAAAATCAAGATTACTAATCTAATTGAAAAAATGGATAATATTTGTTCATCTGAAAATAATATTAATAATAATAATGATAATACAATTGATATTTTTTATAATAATCCTTTATTTTTATATAATACACCATCACCATCCTTTTTATCTACCTAATCCTTTTCTTCGTATATCATGCCCATAAATGAAAATTGCGACCCAAAACAAATACATCAAAGCTTAATTTATGGCTATTCAGATTATTATAAATTTATCACTGGTAAACGTGGAAAAAAAATAATAATCTAAGAAAAAAATATAATGTTATTATTGATATACCCGATAAATATTCATCAGAAAATCAAATCATTATAATGGGTCTCTGTAAACTCAACGTACTAAATACCCACATAAAATTTTGAATACTATTGCATACGCCCTGAATTTGTCTAATTAATAATAAAACCTTTTGTGTGTATATATAGTTAATATACTGTACACATTATTCAAATAATTGTCTATTTTAAAAAATTCACATTAACTTTCCATTAGATATACTTATATGAATTTTTTCATATAAATTTTCATATTATGATATAGATATCGCCGGCTTAATTTTACTAGGTTGAATAATGGTATAATAATGTTTTATACAAATAGGGTAAGGAATCAAAAGTGGAAGTATGTGAATAAATGCATATAAATGCTCTGGTAAACAATTAGTTTTAGAATTTTTATTGTTTGCAGCATTTATTGAAAAGGCATGAAAAATATTCCAATATATTAGTCCCCAACTTGACGGTCCATATAATTCAGGGGGCAACCTTGAATAGTTAGAAAAAACCGTTTGATTAACATAGTGAATTGAATGTGGAGGAATTAATGAAATATCTTTTATTGTATCACAGCATCCTGTGTTATATAAAGTTTTGGATAATTCTTTGAGTGTGTTCACTTTATTGAATTCGAGATTTTTTGTGAATAAAATTTGTTGGTAATTATGTTGACTACTTTCATTTTCTAGATACCATTCCAAAAAAAGGTGTTCAATTTCTGTTTTTTTTATTTTCTATATCCTGAGGATTGTTGGGGACTGTTAACCTGAACTTTGTTAATTATTGTGTTTACTAAAACCTCTAACATTTCAAAAAATCGTTTAATTTGATTTTTAATTTCTAATGATAATAATAGGTTATCATTGTTTTCATGTGAGTACCATCTTAAAATAGAAAATATAGAATTGGTAAAAAATTTGGGGAAACATAAAATTGCTGGGTATTCTTTACAAGATTTTAGTTTATACAACATTTTCCAATTAAATAATAACTGAATTTCACCTTGTGATGATATGAAATCAATAGGAAAATTAATTGTTTTGGCCTCCATCATTTTTTATTATGAAAATTATTTATACTAAAATAGTATCGCTGTTTACTGCTTCTACAATGGTTTGTTTTATTTCATTATCAGGATTCATTTTTACAATAGTATTGATAAATGCCTCTCGAAATTTAGAAATAAACATCGTCTACGTGGTTTGATATATATATATATATATATATATATATATATATATATATATATATATATATATATATATATATAGAGAGAGAGAGAGAGAGAGAGAGAGAGAGAGAGAGAGAGAGAGAGAGAGAGAGAGAGAGAGAGAGAGAGAGAGAGAGAGAAATAAACGTGGGTCTAGTCTCGCATACATGACAACTTCCCTATTTCCGCCTTTCTTCAAGTAATATACTCTATCAATGTTTCCTACATCAAATTTAAATTGAGTTAGATCATTACCTTCAATAGGATTATATATGTAATCAAACTCAACATTGAAATCAATACCCTTTATAGCATTTTCAAATTCATCTGGATAGGCAATGTGATTGCAGTTACTTCTATATCTATAATGGATTGCTCTAGGATATGGCTTTAGCGTCATTACCCCAGTGTTATCTAATTTCAGGTTATTATAAACAGTTTGCCTCAGCCCATTTTCAATGTAAATAACTTGAAGCAATAAATTATGGTCTCTTGCCCAAAAAATTTGCCCTTCGTTTTCAAGTCCATCATTCCACGTAGCTCCGTACATATAGAAATAAAATACCAACTTTTTATTTTTTAAGTCATTCATTCTTCCAACTATTACTCACTCATTTACATCTTTATAAAATGGCGATTCTTTGTGGTGTAAATAATATAGTCGACCAGTGGCATATACATTTATATATTTTAAATCAAAAGGGACATCTGCTTTATCGACATCTAAATAATAATGAGAAAATAAATATTGTTGGTGTATCCAGAACGGGAAACTACATTTTAAAAGATCTGTTGGGGTATTTATTCTTTCTTGGTAACTTTTTTAAATTATTAATTTTTTAATATATAAAATTTTATATTAATAAATTACGAAAACCCTTCTCTGTTTATTAGTCAACTTCTTCAATGGTTGGGTGGAATTGATTATTATGTATATTTGATTCATTTGCCCCAAGTATATGTTCATAATCCTTTTTTATTTCTTTTAATTTATTTTCATAATCTTTTTGTTTAGCAGAGGGGTTTCATCAATCCACTTGAGAGTACTTTCTAGTTTTGATTTAAATATATCTATATTACTACTGTTATTATTTATAATATCATTTTGTACTTCTAAGCAATATGATTCTAATTTACATTTAGCTTCTATATCGTTTCTTAATTCCCGGTCTTGAGCAGCATACATTTCAGCTTCTTTGATAATTCGATCTACCTCTTTGATTAATCTTCCCGAGTCATTAGTTATAGTATTTTTTTCTGATTTGCCGGAAGATTCTTCGGTTGCTGACACATTTAATATCCCATTAGCATCAATATCAAATGTAACCTTAATTTTAGGTATACCCTTGGGTGCCTGGGGTATATTATTTAATTGAAACCCCCCTCCAAATAATTATTATCTTTAGTTTTAGTTCTTTCTCCTTCATATATTTTAATATTAACTCATTCTTGGTTATCACTATACATAGTGAAGTTTTCAAATTTGCTAGTAGGAATTGTCACGTTCCTTTTAATCAAGGTAGTCATAATATTACCGGCAGTTTCAATACCTAATGAAAGGGGAGTCACATCCAGTAATAATAAATCTTTGATCTTATCAGATTTATCTCCACAGAGAATGGCAGCTTGAATGGCAGCACCATAGGCTACAGCCTCATCTGGATTAATCGACTTATTCAAATTCTTTTCATTAAAAAAAGTTTGAAGGAGGTTTTGTATTTTTGGAATACGAGTAGAACCTCCAACCAAAAACATTTCATCGATGTCACTCTTATCGAGCTTGGCATCAATTAACGCCCTTTCAACTGGCACTAGAGTGTTTTTGAATAAACTCCCACACAAATTTTCAAATTTAGCGCAAGTAATGGTAGTATGAAAATCAATTCCCTCATATAACGAATCAATTTCGATTGTCGCCTGTGTAGATGAAGATAAAGTTCGTTTAGCAGTTTCACAGGCAGCCCAAAGACGCCTTAATGATCTTTTATTATTGCTTAAATCTTTTTTATATTGTTTGTTGAATTATCACATAAAATAATCTAATAAAATACTATTAAAATCTTCTCCCCTAAGATGAGTATCTCCTGCTGTTGATTTAACTTCAAAAATGCCATCATTACTAACATTCAATATAGATACATCAAAAGTCCCCCCACCCAAATAAAATATTAACACGTTTTGTTCTTTTGTATCATTATTTAATCCATAAGCGATGGCGGCGGCTGTGGGTTCATTAATTATTCGAATAACATCAAGTCCAGCGATGGTCCCAGCATCTTTGGTAGCCTGCCACTGAGAATTGTTAAAATAAGCCGGAACTGTAATAACAGCTTTATTTATATTTCGTCCCAAATAATTTTCTGCAATTTTTTTTCATTTTTGATAATATCATAGAAGATACTTCTTCTGGGGTTAACACCTTTTTCTCTTTTTTATGTTCGACTTGTATTTTTGGTTTATTCTCTTCGTCAGTAATTTCATAGGGTAAGATTTTAATTACTTGTTGAACGCAATCGTCTATATAATTTCTGCCCATTAACCTTTTTACATCAAAAATGGTATTTTTTGGATTCAAAGCACATTGATTTTTTCGCGCTTCCCCAATAAGTCTTTCGGTGTCATTGAATGCAACATAAGAAGGAGTGGTTCTATTTCCTTGGTCATTAGCAATAATTTCAACTTTCTCATTTTGAAAAACAGCAACACACGAATAAGTAGTTCCCAGGTCAATACCAATAACCGGAGAATTATTATCCTCCATTACTAAAATATTTAGCTATCAACTATATGTTACTTGGTCGTAAATTAGAAGTCTAATGATGTATTGCAGTTCATATTCTGGGGTTTATATACATATACAGATGTACAGTACAGCTACTATTACATATAACTGAATAACAGTAACAATAAAATAATTATTCAAAAGTTATTAAAATTTAACAAAATTAAAAAAGTTAAGATAATATTTTGCGTGGTTATGTTTTTTGTGTAACACTCTTAATTTATTTTTTGTAATACTATTAATAAATACATTAGTTACGGCAAAAAATCTTTTATTTGTCATAAAAAACGATTATTAATTGTTTTAAATATATATTCATGGGTGTTATCAATCTATTTTTTTATTAACCTGCTCATAATTTTTCAAATTCCCGACAATTATTTTTTAATTGAAAAAATGCGTAAATTTCAATAAAATTTCAACAAAATCAATTAATAAAACTTTGGAAAACCAATAAAAAATGTTCATAATCTTACTTTTTTTGTGGTTAACATTTGTATTATCTTTTTTCATAAAATTACATTTTAGTTAATAATATTACCGTTTGGGTTCATAATATTGAATTCTAGTTAATAATATAACATAGAAAACCATTGAAAAATAAGAAAAAATATTTAAAAAATCAAAATATGTGTATTTTATGATATAAATGTAGTTTTATTGGGTAAAATGGACATTTAACAGGAAAAAAATAAAAAATAGCATTTGTTATGACAAATAAATTAGGTTTTTGTTGAAAAAATTGAAAATATAAATGTTTTTGTTTCATCAAATACTACTTTTTAATTACAAAAATGAGGGATTATATGAATAACTTTAAAAATATTTAGATAAACAAGTATTTTTTATATAAAAACTTAGTTTTTATACGAATAACCCACAAAAAATATAAAAAAATGAAGAAAAATAGCCCAAAAAATTAAAAAAAAAAAAAAAAACCTTTAGTACAAGAAAATAATATTTTTTACAGAAAAACCACAGAAGACACACAAAAAAAAATATATGTATTTTTTAATATAAATATAGTTTTATTAGATAAAATGGACATTGAACATGGGGAAAAAATTAAAAATAGCAACTAATAGGACAAAAAAAATTAGGCTTTTGTTGAAAAAATAGAAAATATAAATGTTTTTGTTTCATCAAATACTACTTTTTTATTACAAAAATTAGGGTTTATATAAATAAATTTAAAAAAAAAATATTTAGATAAACAAGTATTTTTTATAAAAAAAAAGCCTAGTTTCCATAAGAATAACCCACAAAAATATAAAAAAATGAAGAAATATAGCCCAAAAAATTAAAAAAAAACATTCTTTAGTACAAAAAGATAATATATTTTTACAGAAAAACCACAAAAGACACAAAAAAAAATTAAAATATATGTATTTTTTAATATAAATATAGTTTTATTAGATAAAATGGACATTGAACACGGGGAAAAAATAAAAAAATAGCACCTAATAGGACCAAAAAATTAGGCTTTTGTTGAAAAAATAGAAAATATAAATGTTTTTGTTTCATCAAATACTACTTTTTAATTACAAAAAATGAGGGATTATATGAATAACTTTAAAAATATTTAGATAAACGAGTATTTAAAAAAAAAAAAACATAGTTTTCATAAGAATAACTCACCAAAAAATAAAAAAATTTAAGAAAAATAGCCCAAAAAAAAAAAAAAAAAACATTCTTCAGTACAAAAAAAATGAATATTTTTTTTACAGAAAAACCACAAAAGACACACAAAAAAAATTAAAATATATGATTTTTTGATATAAATGTAGTTTTATTAGATAAAATGGACATTGAACATGGGGAAAAAATAAAAAATAATACCTAAAAGGACAAAAAAATTAGGCTTTTGTTGAAAAAATAAAGAATATAAATGTTTTTTTTCATCAAATACCACTTTCTAATTACAAAAATAAGGGTTTATATGAATAAATTAAAAAAAAAATATTACATAAACAAGTATTTTTTATACAAAAAAAATCTAGTTTTCATAAGAATAACCCACAAAAAAATATTTAATATTGGATTGACTTGCACCCTGTAAACTGATTTTCTTATAAAAATAGCAAACATGTTATAATGAACAGTGAAATTTATTAAATTAATGATATAAATTCTATTTTTTCTGAAAAATTATTTATTTGTTGAATATTGGGTAAAGTAATAATACTTTCTCTGTCAACTTTGTTTGTATATTCGGTTGTATAATATTTAAAACTTTTAATCATGTTTTTAGAATATTGATAATATATAGTGAAAGTAAGAATTTATGAAAGTAAAATGACATTTAATACAATTAAACATATATTGTGGTTTTGTGTAAAAAAAAAATTTAGTATTAATTACATCTTTGTTATATACAACATCGTGTTCTGTTGTAGATTTTTTGGATGAATTATCTTCATATGAAAGTACTGAACACGTTGTGGATTTATTATAGAAAAACAATTCAATGTTTTCAGATATACCCGAACACCAATTATCATTGCAGTTACCATTTAATGTCTTATTCTTTAAATTTGAGTTCGTGTGTAGAATAAGTAAATCATTAAAAAGAATTTTTAAAATTACCCGTCCGATTTTCTTTGATCATAACATTATTGGGTCCACATAAAAAACATATACCATTAGTTATATTACAATTTTCTTTGTCCACCAAATCTGTAATAGTTGAAAGAATGAAAGTAGGCGATATTGCTTTGGCCAAATAAAACGAATTATTTTCGCTTTTTTGTAAAGCGAACATAGTATTATACGGCGGAGGATTTTGTAATGGCAACGGAAATAGTAATGACATCAAAAGTGGGTAATAACTATATAATTCATACTCTACAAAATATTTTCTTTTTTTTAAAGCATTTACCCATATAGGAAAAGGCATGGCATTTGTAGAAAGTTTCAATTTATAAGGTAGATGCTCGTGGTTTGGCTCTGAACGAGTAACTATTTTCTTGATGGCATTTAAAGTATTGTTCATTTTATAGATTAAATTCAATTCTATATCCAATATAAATGCGCTTTTCATAAATCTTTCCCACTCATTATATAAATCTGGTAAACTATAAACCGACGAGGAAAAATAAGTATAACAAGTAAAATTATTGTAATATAAACCAAGAGTTTTGTGTCGATGAACAACCTCAAAACATGTTTCCAATTTGTGAATTATTGGTAATATATAATTAGTTAGTTTTTCATTATTACATTTTTTAACATATAAAATATCCTTGTATATTTTATTAAAGTTGATTTTATAATATATAAACCGCCTTTCATTTTCATTGATATAATCTCCAAAATATACACGAAACAGGGATATATTATGTTGTGTTTCAAATTCAACTTGTGCTCTACTTGAATTTAGAAAAAATAAAAGTAACAATAATAATAATATAGAAAGTTTTCTATACATTGGTCCGTTAGATTGGAAATAATGATATATCATATATACATAAAGTTTTTTAATCATATATTTATTAATAAATATATTCTAATTTATTTTAAAGTAATTTTAACTAAATTAATAATGATAACGAATATTTTTGTATAAAAATATTTATTTAAAATAAACCATAAAAATATAAATAAACCAACAGACGAGTGGGTTACATAATTACTAAAATGGATAGCCTACATAAATGTTTATTTTGCATAAAGTCTTTCAATAAAATAATGTTAGCAATATTTCTCGTTTTGATTGTTGCTATTTTGATTTATATAGGACTCAAATATATTACCCCAAACACAAATAAACCAACAGACGGGTGGCTTACAAATTCCTTGGTGTAATATATGTCGAGGATTGGTTTATATATATTTTATCTAAATAATATATTACTTTGATTATGAGGTGTTAATATTTCTAGGGATAAATTAAATTTGTTTTGATTTATAGATAAAATGGGTTTATCTTTTTTTATTTCAATATCAATATTTCCTTCTTTGTTAATGATTAATTTTTCATTTTCATCGTGATATTCCTTATATTCATTTTCGTTATCATTGTCAATTGGCATGTATTTATTTTCATGTATATTAAAATGATTTTTTTCTTTAAAAATACTAGTATTATTATTATCATTATCATTATTTTCATTGTTGGCTCCTAAACGGATTCTTTTATATTGAAATATTTCAAAACTACCTTTTCTCTTCTTATTGTTGCTATTGTTTTCGTTGATAAATATTTCATCATCACCCAATTCATCGTCATTATCATCATCATCGTCATCATCATCATCATCATCCGAGTCTTCTTTTTTTCCTTCATCTTCCTTATTATTGATAGTGGTAGTATTATCCTCAGAAAAAGGAGTTTCCCGTGACGTATAATTATCCTTTATAATAAAGTTAGCATTATCACTATCATCGTCGACAAATACTTCATCGTCGTCAGAGTCTTTTTTTATTTCATCATCTTCGTCTTCCTTATTATTGATAGTGGTAGTATTATCCTCAGAAAAATGAGTTTCCCGTGATGTATAATTATCCTTTATAATAAAGTTAGCATTATCACTATCATCGTCGACAAATACTTCGTCGTCGTCAGAGTCTTTTTTTATTTCATCATCTTCATCTTCCTTATTATTGATAGTGGTAGTATTATCCTCAGAAAAATGAGTTTCCTGTGATGTATAATTATCCTTTATAATAAAGTTAGCATTATCATGATCAAAATCTTTGGTGATGGGGATATTATCATCGGAAAAACTGTTTTTTTGTGGTGCGTGATCATTAAACTCTTTTACGTTTTCTTTCTTCTCTGTATCATTACTAAAGTCATTATACGTAGCTTCTCCTCCACGCGTATATGGAATAAAATTTTTGCTATTTTCTATTATATAACTAGTATTATTGTCGCTGTTATTTTTTTCGTTGTCTCTGCAACAAATTTCTTTATCAAAATATTTTTCCGTTTTTTGGTCATCACTGGAATTTTCATTGATAAATATTTTATCGTCCATCTTATCATCATGAAGTTCCTCCTTTTCTTGAACAACTCCTTCTTCTTCTTCTTTTTATTCTTTGGTATAGTTATCATTACTATTTTGCATGACCGAGTTTAATAAAAAAAACATTTGTTAATTTAAGGTTACAATTTTCCTTACTAATTTTTGTTTTATTATTCTTAATTTCAAATTGATCATCATTAGCATTAATGACATTATTATATCCCATTTTGTTATTATTGTTGTTAATTTTTTAAAGATTTTTTATTATTTCCTCATCAGAGAGGAAATCTTTGTTTTTATTGCAATTATCATTGATTGTAATAATATTAGCATTCTTAGAATTTTCCGAAAGATAATTAACATTATTATCAACTTTAATTTGGTGGTGTCCTGTAAAGATAACATTATTATCCGAGTATTTTTCGCTTAAAAAAATCAAGTATCGTAGAATCCTGGTGGTTATCTTTATTAGATATAGCCATTTGCCTAAATAACATATCGGTAATAAAATGAAAACCTATATTAAACAACGAACAAAATACCATATTAATAATCAAATCTTTATTATCTATGGGTGTTAATTCGTCTGTTAAAGTGTTTGTAGATTTCTTATTATTTAATAATTCAGCAAAATTTAGTTAATTTATCCAAATTTTGGTCCCTCAAAACTGATACTTTATGCAACATAGCTTTCATATTGCGGTTTATATGTCCAATTGCTTGAATCATCTGTGGGTATTTTGAGTTTGATATTGGAACATTCTGAACCTTATCAAAAACTTCCCGTAAAGTCTGAAGAACAAATGTTGTTATATTAAAATCAACATCTGCAATATATTTTTTCAGTAAAAGTATTTTCTTTGTGTTGTTGAAAATATCAACATTTGATAAAGAATCTATGTTATTGCAATCAAAAATGCGTTTTGTTATATTTTTCAAAGTAGAATTTTCTGTAGATTCATCGTTTAAAATTTTTTTCAATAATTCTTGAAATATGATACGAGTTAGTTTTGCTTCAGATTCAACACCATCTTCTAAACTATTATTGAATAGATTATATTTTTTCATAGTTTATTTTTTAATTTGTTTAGAAAATATGTTATAACTCAATACTTTCCTTCGTCGCCGACAATAATAAATAAAAAAAATGAACGATAATATATATATATTTGTATTGAAACGTTTAAAATTTTTTGCTAATTTATGTTTAAGGTGTGACAAAGAATTATTATAAGTTGTTAATTAAATTTTTATATAATAATAATAATAAAATTTAAAGAGGAAACCGACAATAACCAGGTAATCAGTATTTTAGTTATATAACATAAACTTTAATATATATAAATATATATCTGTACTTTATATGAGCTATTGTTTTGAAAATAACCAAAATATCATTAAAATGGCCGTAAAAAAATTCGAATTATCAATAGAATACTTTGATATGTAATCATGGATACTAGGTCCTGTACAATCTTTCCGTTGAATATGTCCCAGGTAATCAAAATCAGATTCTTCGCCAAACATATTAATTACATCATCGGACGGTTTATTTTTTAGGGGCATATAAGTCACCATTTTTCCTCTTGTATGCATTGTAAAATTATCATCATCATCATCCTCATCATCATTTTGCCGTGTGTTATCATTCCCTTGGTCCTCTTTTTAGAACACATACCAGGTGCTTCTAGATATAGATCATTTTTATTTTTGGTGAATTGGTTGTACAAATTTTGAATATTAACTACAGAGTTTTTTAGAACTAGGGGCGCTCCATTGCATATATTTGTTAACGTAACAAAACCTAGGTTTTTTACGTAAACGATGTTTGGAATAGAATTGTCTATTATTGGTCTTTCCCCATTTTTTACTGAAAAAATCTAAAGTATATTGTTTTTTATTATGTTTTGCTTTTAATATTAATTGTGGATAAAATTTCCTAGCAACGTCAAAGGCAAATTCATGATCCTTAAACTCAACCTTTTCATTGAAATCATCATTAAATTCACAGAAGTAATTAACAAATATATCAGCTGAGTTTTTCAATTTATTGTGTATATCATTAAACATATCATAATGTTTATTTATAAATTCGATATATTTTTCTTTTTCTTTTTCAAAAATTTTACTTTTGTGGTACTTATTACTACTAACTTGTTCATCTACAATTTTCATAATATTATATATATTACCAATAGTACTTGGTGTTAATTTAGCCCTAGGAACATTTCAATTGTGTGTCAAATTTGTATTTGAAGCAGTAAAAATTAATTTATCATTTATATGTGATTCATCCATAAGCTTTATGAGAAAATTATATGCAAAACAATCACTAGGTTGATTCAAAGAATTAGAAACCATAATTGCATTTCCATGCTTGTTTATAAACAAAATATTCGATGGAGCTAAAAGGCACTGCCCATTAAAGGGAGGAATTTCCATTAAATTTTCTTGGTGTACTTCATTAAGAAAAGCTAAACTTACAATATCATGTAATGTGTGGCACAATAACCTGTTATTAGAAAGAAAGTGTGGCTTTTTGTCTAAATATTTCAAGGTGTTGTTGCTTTTATCCTCATTAATGGTCATTGTACTCCTTTCGTGGTTTTTATCTGACTGTCCTTGAATATTCATCATAGTTCGAATGAACGAAATAAGTACGGGATTTAAATCGAATACTCTCATACAAATATCTCTAGGATCTTGAGGATTATCTCTCGGTAAAACATCTTTCAAGGGTTCTCTGTTCTGGAAAATATTATCAATATCAAAATTATCATCACTATCAACTGATTTTATAGATAAATTATAAGGATTGTTATTATCATCATCATCATTATCATCACCACTACTACTGCTACTATAAGAATTGGTTTTAAATGGTCCAAGATTTATTTTCCTTTTATGTTTGCATTTAGAACTACTACTACTACTACTACTGGTATTATCAACATCACTTTCGGCATCAGATTTGTTGTTATATTCATCTAAAAACTTTTTTAATTCTGGTATAATTCCAATAATGTTATTCTCTATTTTACTCTTTTTATTTTGGTGGGTATTTTTTCTTTCATTTAAATCTCTTATATTAACGTTTTTATCTCTTACATAATATCCACATCCTAATGTATTATTTTTCGCTAAAAACCTTGAAAGAACTTTTCCATTTGATATTTGTTCTTCGCTAGAATTTATCATATAGACTTTAACTCCATTACAAATTCTATTATGATTCATTACTAATATTTGAATTAAGATTTTACTATTTGGAAATATTAAAACTCCGGGAAAAAATGCAATGGTTTTAGAAAAACCAGTATTCTCTGGTGGATACAATTTAGAGTTTATTCGAAAAATGGATCGACCATGGATAAATGGACCCATATTAAACTTTTCATACCCATGCCTCGTTGGATTCATATTACAGGATGTATGGTGAAATGGTTTTTCAATATTTTCATATAGCAAACCAAGTTTTAGATAAGTAAAAGGCGCACAAAAGCATTCAAATACCCTTTTATTGCGCTCATTTAATTTTTTATTTAAATGATCTGTATATATTTGTTTAATTTGACTTGTTATATCAAATTCTATACCATTATCAAAGATTTCATATAGTAAATGACTAAATATACACTCTTCGCTAAGCGAATCTATCGTTTTTTCCAAGTCTTGTGTTAAACTTTTTAATTCGGGAGTAGATAAATTCTCTATTAATGTATTCAAAACTTCTTCGTTCATTTTTTCTTTTTGTGGATTTTTTCCATCACCAAAATTTATAGGTAGATTATTAGGATTTAGAAAAGGTTGTTGTTGTTGTTGTTGTTATTGTTGTTGTTGTTGGTAATAATTATTAGTATTACCTTGTGCTTGTGCTTGTGCTTGTGGAATTACAGTAGCAGCAGAAGGTATAGATGATTGTGGTATCAGAACCGGATTGTTATCGACGGTGGTGGTGGTGGTGGTGTTGTTGTTATTGAATATTGATATCTGATGTTGTGGTGGTTGTTGAAGTTGAGTATATTGATATGGACTTTGATTATTTATTCCATAATTATCTTTATTATTATATGTTGTTGTATTCATATTTTTTAGATATGATAAAATAACACATTTGCTGCTTATATTTCAACTTGAGAAATTAAACTATATAATACCTTTTGATAATCTTTATCATACTCGTTTCCATTTGAATGAATTATATTTTAAAAATATCGGTATAATTGCCTGAAATTATTTTGAATTTGAATTGCGCCTGTAATTTTATGTTGTAAATGTTTTTTATATTTAGATAATCTACTTTCATAATCAATAATAGATTGAATTATTAATTTTACCGCTTGAAGATGAGGATAAAAATTTTCCAATACAATTAAGGTATTTGGGGGATATTTAGATCGATTAATTAAAAGCTTTGAAAAATTGCATATTTTTTATAGGGAGTATAGGAGTTTTATAGTAAGGAGAATAATTTATACTATATGATATATGTTTGACCGGCTTCATTATTGTCTCATAAAATTTCTTATCGTATATTAAGAAATTTTGGTAGTATATAAGTATACTATATAATTTTATTCTTGTTTGGTTAAATGGGGTCTGAATCATATAATCGATATTATTATTATTATTATTATTATTATTATTATTATTATTATTATTATTATTATTATTATTATTATTATTATTATTTTGGGCCATCATGACGTTTTTTAATTTTAGGTTGGAATTTTTTTTTCATACATATATTAAGTGATAAAAATGGCTATAAACATAAACAAAACTTAACTTTACAAGACAAAATAAGAGAGCTGTTTCTTTGGATAGTCTTGTTATTACTGCATTTTCTCATACATATATATTGTATTTATATCCTTTATAGTTTGCTATTCTGTTGTATTTTGTGTTGTTACAATTTATAATGAACAACCAAAATAATCTAGAAAGAAATTTATTTTATTTTACAATTTTTGGTATTTATACAATAACTTAAGATTAGTTTCTGTTATCTATTTAAAATCTTAATATATATATAAATAATGAATATCGATAATACTTATTGTAACGAATTCAAAAGTTTGTATACGGATATAATAGAAATTAGAGATCTATCCAATTATATGAATCTTCAAATCTTTGATTATATAGTTTATTTTGATGAAATAGTCATTCCTTGGGAAATGAAGAGTAATATAAATTTATCAAAATTAACAACTAGTCAAATTGATCGATTATACTTTATTGATTTCGATCTAAACTACCTAAAAGACAATAATGACGTACAGTACAAAGAGACTAATTACATATTGTCTTTCCAGTTAAAATATATTGATAATTTAAACCTTTATATAAATTTGAATGTTAATACTATTGAAAAAGTTTTAAGTCATGATTATCCGCTTATATGTGGTGAAATGTTTATAACACCCCACTTTAATACATTTGCTAATCTTTTTTCGTCAAATAATAATAGTTATTGTTGGAATTGGGAAATTCACCATAATACAAATACAATTTATGAATTCCTGGATGAAAATGAACGAGAGTTCTTTAAAAGGCCCCAAACGTTAGAATATCTATGTCTTCTTCAATTGTCACATGAAAATATTTGGCTTTTACCGAAAAATTTAAAAGAAAATATCAATAGATTAATTCAAATTAACCATATAATTAAAAATTCTAATACTAGCAAATGTAAAAACATGATGGATTTTGTTGTATTTCAATAATGATATTTATTAACATTTAGTATCTAAAATATATGTCATTAATGCAATTTCTTAAAATATATATATATATATATATATATATATATATATATATATATATATATATATATATATATATATATATATATATATATATATATATATATATATATATATATGTGTGTGTGTGTGTGTGTGTGTGTGTGTTTTTATCATATATCATTTAATAGTTTTTCTTCATCTATTTATTAATTAACACACTTCAATTCATTTTTGGGAGTGCCCGTATAATGTTAATCATATAACTACTGTTTGGTTTATATTTATCTGGGCGTTCCCTAATAATATCAGAAATTTCGGTTGATGATGAAGAAGCATCTAATTTTACTTCGTAAATATTCTTATCGATCATCTTTATGGCCTGATTTTTTGGTTGTAAAGAACTACATAAAGAAATCCCTTTACACGTCTCTCCCTGAAAAAATATAAAGTAATCATATAAATAAGAAGCTATGGAATTTCTTAAGTCTTGAATAATTTTCATTCTATCTTCTGCTATAAATGCATTTGTTTGAATATCAATAATAACCATAGGTTTGGGTTTTGGGATGACACAACGATTTTTAGTTTTATATAAATTACATTCAACTAAAAATATGTAATCTTTTAATATATAAACTATATTATCGGGTATACAGTGCTCATAAGATTCACTCATCATTGCATTGTTTATAACAAAATAATAAGCGTAAAATTTTAATGTAGCGGGAATACCATTGAATTTCATGAATATATTAGATATTTTTATTGTGGTTTCATTAATTACATGGTGCGGTTTACTCGATGCAGATATGTAGTTATATAATACATTTTTAATTTTGTTTACATTTTTAGAAACAGAAGCATTTAATCTCCAACACATAGCAAAATAAGTCAATATATCAGAAGTTTGTTTATTCACAAAACTTTCTTCGTACTCTAAAATAAATGGATAGGATTGTGTATAATTATCGGGTTGTATTCGCTGATATAATTTTATGGGGCCTTGTTCAATATAAACTGTCTTCACAGCAAAGTTATTACATTCTAAAAATGAAGCTATACCTATGATACTGTTATTTTTTGCCAATATAATGAAATAATGTTCTTTATACACGGGACCCTCATCGTTTAAATATAACATTTCACGAGTCAATATATTTCGAACAAAAGTTTCCTTTTTTTCTCTCATTTTCTTATATTGAATATTATACGTTTTTTTATTGGATTGATACACAAACGATAATTATCAAATAGGATTTCTATTTCTCGGCTATAGAACGTCATACACGAAAGATCATTACAAGACCCCTTAAATTTTTTTATTAATAATGAGTGGTTTTCGTTTACATACCTTCTATATTCCTGTTCTTGTGATACCATCATGATTTGTTCATTTTCTATAACAATCAAATTCATTTTATCTTCTTCATTCATCTCTACCAATATAACATCAAAGGTTAAAATTACCTGTTTTAATAATTTTCTTTCAGTCAATAGTTTTTCATTTTCTAATTTTGATACTTTATAAAAATATCCATTATTACATTTCATGGAAAATTTATGCGCCACATACGCTGACAATATTTTTATTCCCAGGTCCGTTAATGTATTATTATTACTAAATAAAACAAACCCCAAAATCTCTGGAGTTACCAAGCTAAAGTTGTAAACATATTCTTTCTTCATTGTTATATTTTTGTTTGAAATATAACAAGGTATGTGTATACATGTACCATAAATATATATTTCTTATTTAAAGTATTTAGTTTTAGATACCCATTCTTGATGTACAAGGAAATAGCATTAAAAAATATGTCCACAAATAAAAGGTGGGATAAATTTATAACTATTAAAAAAATTAACTGTATTATAAAGAATTCTATAAGGTAACATTGTGTTAGTTGAGGGGGGGGGGTTAACTAATAGTCTTTCGTTTAACAGTGGTGGGGGTGGTTTGGCGGGATATTTATTCTGATTGCAAACAACAGGAAGATTTATTATTTTATCATATCTACATACTGGAAAAATTATATTATAAGAAAAGTAACGAGATAAACAAAATCGATGAAACTTGTGACCACACTCTGTTATAAAATACTTTTTCATGTCATCTAAACAAATTGGACAACTTTCTATTTTTCCTTCTATTTCCCCATTGGTTACCCATTCACTATCTCGTTTATCACTTAAACCCCACAAAGCATGACGGATTGATTCTTCGTTTGGGGACATTGGAAAATCATATGTTGTCAAAATGTATTCACATGGAATTATAAACACTGGCCACGTTTCCATATTGGTTGGGCGTTCTATTGTCCCATCCAAATATGAACCATATATTCGTGTTGAATTGGGAATGAATGATGATGATACTGATTTGATTATTTGTAATCCTGTAGCATTATTATAAAGAAACATCATGTCGGCCGTATTAAATATGCTGGAATTACCAAATAAACTCGTGGGTGAGCTATGAAACAAAGACATTAAAAGTCTGGCAACATCGTTACGTTTTAAGAGAAATGCTAGTTGTAGTGCCGTCAAATTTCCATCGCGTTGTCGAATTTCTATATCTGGAAGCAACATAAGCGGATTTCTATCTTGCCAATCTTTCAATATTAATAGTAACTTTTTATTACCCATTGCTGTAGCAATCCTATGAAATATTGTTTGATTTAATGTGGAAGATTTTAGAAAACAATAGGCCCCAGCTTTTAATAAAAGTTGAAAATAATTCGTTTCTTTAACACAACAGGCAGTCATAATGGGAGTTAGGCCATCTAAACCAGGATCATTCCAATTATTTTTTATATGACTTAGCTTTAATATTTGATAAGAATTACTAACCTCATTTTTAATACAATATTACAATAAAGTTAATCCTTCCGGTATCACTGGCGTTTTTTGGTAACCACATATGATATTTATTCAATAGTTTCTCAATTCCAATAACTTTATTACTTGAAAATACTGCTAAATGTTTTATAATTCCTGGACTAAAATTCCTATCTTCTAATACGTGGCTGAATAATCTCCAATGCTCGTTCCATATGGCCACCTTAGCCATTTCAGGGGTGGTGGTTGACATTTTGTTCGAATTTAAATACATACACAACCACTTATTTTCAGAAAAATATTCAAAACTATCAACTATATCTTCTTTGTTTTCACAAATAAGAGGTGCCAAATCTCCTTCATGAATAACATTTTCGACCAACATTTCTAACACAGCAGAGCAATGATAAAAATTATTTTGATTTGTTTGGGAAATATTGGTAACCAGTTAGTAATAACCTGCTCAAACTTTGCATCTGATAAATGTCCCAAAAAGGCTAAAAAGGATGTCTTTGTTTTTGGGTCAATATCTATCTGTGTAGTACCATCTATAAAGCCACGCATTAATACCCCATTTACTTTCAAAAAATTACAATCACGAGTTCCAGCTAAAATAAAAGGCCCTATGACATGAAAAAATCCATCAATTATCCACTCTAAACAAAATGCTATTGGATTTAAAATTGGCTGAAAACATCCGATAATAGCGGGTAATTTTAATTTACGTATTTTATACATTAATCGCTCTATTAGCTCATAACATAAATTGACATCATAAAATACGCGATGGGGATTAATATACCATTCTGTTATGTTAAGTTTGTTTATACGAAATCTAACCTCCCACGAGTGTCTAAAAAAATAATTGTATAATAAACCTTGATAACAATGAGAAAGGTTGTCTAATGTTTTAGCATTAACCAAAGGGGAAAATGTATCAAATAATATCTGAAAATTAATTTTTTGGTTCAAGGAATTTGTATCTATTTGTTCTTTACCAATTTGTTGACAAAAATGATCAATTACTGCGAGCATGAATATATTTGCCATTTCATGTGGCATGATTTTAGCTATAGAAATAAATAACAGAAATATTGGTTTTCCTTCTGTATCTTTCGTGTTAGTGTCTATTGATTCTAGATATTGTTCCCCATTTGTAAATTTACCTCCATCAGTTACTGCCCACGTTGCGATTTGTTCAGTAAGAGATAGAATTTGTACTGAACACATATTTTCGATACATTCAGAACATCCACTTGAAGCGTTCATAATATTATCACAAATTTAGAATATATAACAAGACGATGGTATTCTGTTGATGGGTACAAACGCGAATCCCATAATCCATATAATTGAGTTTTATTTGACATATTTTTTTTTTTGGTTGATTATTAAAATAGTTGGCCAACTGACCAAAGTGTTTTATGTATCCACTTTATATAATATATATATATATATATATATATATATATATATATATATATATATATATATATATATATATATATATATATATATATATATATATATATATATATATGTATATATATATATATATATATATATATATATATATATATATATATATATATATATATATATATATATATATATATATATATATATATATATATATATATATATATATATATATATATATATATATAAACATTTTTTGGTTTCAGTTTCTACCTTTTTTATGAGTATTATTAACAATATTAATTTTTGGGTCATCTTTGTCTGGTTCATCTTTTTATAAAATATATTCCATTTCTGCGTGACAAACCAGGTGATGAAAATAAGGGATGTATGGAATAGGTACTATGTCCGAAAATAACATTTTTATTATTCCTCTTGCATTTCTTACATTAAAATACAATATATTATTATTTACTTTATTTGTATATTCTCTGAAAAATTCTTGGAATAAATAAGGAGACATTATATGAATCTCATCCTCCAAAAAAACACCATAAAATAACATTTTCCAATCATCATCTTTTGAGAGAAGGGAAGGAATCATTAGAGATATATTTAAGGAGGGGTCTTGCCCCATGATTATGTAACTTCTTTTATAATCAATGATGTTATAATTAAATACTAAATATGAATTTATAAAATGTTGGTCGGTTTTAAACATGACAGTTATAATACTCGTGTCTCGTTCGTTTTCCTCTAATATATAATATATTTTGTTAATATTACCATAATTCAAAAAAAAATCCTCTTTGTTTTTGTTTTCTAACATATCTTTTGGTATATTTATAGGACATATGTAAAATCTGTTTATACCTATTATTACTGTATCGAAGGTTTTTTCTTCAAATATTTTTTTAAAACGTTCAGTAATATGATGTGGTGTTGTATTGAATTCGTATACATATGATTTTTCTGCCATTTTTTAATTAAATTTAAAAAATATCAACGTATATTGATGGGATATTTTATTCCTCAACGAGACCAACTGTGGGTGTTGGTGATAAAATAAATGAATTTATGAACCAAAACAAAATAAATATCCTCATAATAGAAGAAGAGAAAAGTTTATTAAACAATAAGAAAAAAGAAATAATAAAAGGACAATTGAGAATCAACCAAGAAAACGAGGATAATAATTCCCCACGTTATTATTATTTTATATTAAATTATGATGACTCCAATAATCTTATAAATTTATATATAATAATCAATCCAAGTGTTTTTGTGCCCTTCGTTTTATCAACTTACAATATACCAGACTCCAAAGATTCAATTTATACATCAGTAGTCATGAGCGGTGAATTGGTATATCATCCTAAAGAAATAGAGTTCTATCACGATAAAATTGTTAATACTCTAACAAATAAAACCCACATTGATTTGGAAAACATAAAATATGATGAAATAATTTCCAATATATCAGAAAATTTAAAAAAGTTATTAAAATTTATTTGAGGATTAAGTATAAAGGGTTTTGCAAATTGGAATAAATACTTATTATACTCTTCTTCTTCTTTGTTGTCATCATCATCATAATAATAATGGGAAATTATTTATTAGAAGAAATATATGTCGACGATGAAAAATTCTATAGACTTAAAATAAAACAGTTTCCAAGAAATAATAATAATAATAATAATAATAATAATAATAATAATAATAATAATAATAATAATAATAATAAGAAGAAGAAGAAGAAGAAGAAGAAGAAGAAGAAGAAGAAGAAGAAGAAGAAGAAAAAGAAGAAGAAGAAAAATAATCATTATAAGAACAACAAAACAAATGATTTTTCGTTGGCTACCCAGATATGTAAAAATATTTTACATATGCACAACAATACGAAAAATGAAAATAATAATAATATTAAAAATTATCCTAGAAATGTATATTGTCCTTTTCATGAACATTTTAAGACTTCTTATTCAAATCAGGAAAATTATACGAAAAAAAACCACCTGTACATATGTTTCTCCAACAACTGTATTTTACCTAAAAATAAAAACGGAAATTGTGTTATATCTACCACCATTTTTTTAGAATTATATTCCAAATTAAATTTGACTAATATCAATTAATTCACAATAAGGAATGAAAACTACTATTTTTCCTGAATATAATTCTAATAAACAAGGTGAAATTGGTAGTTTGCTCTTTGAATTATGATCAATGTCGGCAATTTTAATATTAGAATAATTTATGATTTCGACGTCCTTTTCAAAATCAACAATTTGTTTTTTTGTTCCACTGTTGTAGTCATAATACTCGTACATAGAATTTAATTGCATAAAAGTTTCTCCATTTTCGGTTATTATTTTTGACATATCATGTGAAGGTGAATATTTCAGCTCAGTTAACAATTTTGTTTCTTTTTCCCGTGAATAGTTATTATCTGTTGGCATGTTTAAGAATTTTTCTGAAACTTTTTCCCTTGTCCACCAAATTCAAAATTAGATTTATTATCGTTTCCGGATTCTGTAGTTTATCAAATCTTTTGTAAAAAATTTTGTTTTTGTATAAATTTTTTAAGTAATCTAATTTTATGTGACATATATTTTGAATATATATGACATTGGTTGAATCATCGTCCTTTTTGTCTAATAAAATGAGAAAGGCTTTTCGAAATTCGTGATCACATATTTCAGATAACTCTTCTTCTTTGGGATGATAAATTAATTTATTATCATTCAAAAAGAAATACAAATCTTGTGGCATAATATGAATCATGAAATCAAGAGTAAATTAATTTTCATTAGAAAACACCGATACATTATAATATGAATGATGAGAATATTGATTTGATATAGGCAATGCAAAATAAAAACCAATAGGAGGATATAATTCATCAAAAATGGTTTTTAAATAAGTGTTTTTGTAATAAATTATAGAAAAGTCCTACATAGATTAAAAATATAACCCACAATAATATTTCAAAAATAATCATACTTCGTTTTTTTTAATATTAAAAAAAGTGTTTTCCTTTTGTTGTTATTGTTATCCAAAAAATAACAATAATGATATCAACACTACAACATATAATCATTATTTTCATACCACACCACGAAATAATAATAATCCTTCTTATAAAAACAAAAAAAAACATTGATATTAATAATAAATAACCAAAAAGTAATAAACAAAAGAAAGATTTTAAAGGACATAGATGAAAATCTTGGTTTATATATAAAAATTTCTAAAAAAAACAATAAACAATTGTTTCTAGAGGACGAATTATACAACTTGGAAAAATACCTGAATTGTAATTATATTAATAATTTCATTGTTATAATTTTTCTAGATCCTAAAACGTGGTTAGATGATTATATGTTATTTGTGTCCCTTTTAGAAATTTTTAGAAATCAACAAGAAAATAATACTAATTCGAAGCTTTTTTTCCTGTCCTTTATCATTTCCAATAATTCTCCTCATTCTAAATATTCTGTAACCGAACAACACAGGCAGAGGCTAGTTGAGTTAAGTCATCTAAATTCGGATACTTATTCTAACATTTCTTATGCAAAATGTTGTTTAAACGCAAATTTAATAGATGAAATAATAAGTAATATTAATATTCAATTTAATACTTTGCTATCATACGGGCGTATTAATTTTTCTAATTTAATGTTTACACGTGCTAATGATGATATTAATGATATCGACAATGATAATATTTTATTATGTTTTAATGAAAATCATGAAATATCTACCAAAAGAATTATTTTTTAAGAGATACTTTTTTTTTTCATCAAACATTTGATTATTAATATAAGGTATAACTTTGTGATCCACCCGTATAACAAAATCATTTTTATTTTGTATTATCAACCTTTTCACCTCTTTCAAACCATTCAATTCTTTTGTCGCTATTGGATGTTTTTTTAACAAATATTGGTAAATTGTAATCTCGGAACACGACCCGAACGATCCACGTTCAAATTCGTTTTTTAATTCATCTTTTTCAACGTCTAAATTGACCGCATTATAAAGTGGAGGTATTTTACCCTTATCATAAATTTCTTCTGTGGTGATGAAAACACCAATTATACTTTTTACGTCTTGGTAAATATCTTCTTTATAAATTTCTTTTAAAAATATACTAATAAATCCATAAACACTCATCATGAAATAATTGCCAGATGAGCCAACTTCAGGAAAAATAGCGTATTCTTTCAAATTTATCACATCAGTTATACAATAAATAATAATACTTTCAAATTTATGGCTATGTTTTTTTATAATATATGTCATCCGTGATGCCAAGTCTTTGGGTTTTAACATATAATAGGTAATACTATCATAATCATCTTTGTTTTGTTCTTCTTGTAAACATTTTTTATTAAGAAGGAATGCATAATATGTTGCCATTTTTTTAGTATAACAAAAAGGTACCCAATTTACAAATCTAATATAAATTTATTTTCCTGGTAATTTAAAAGATATATATATATATATATATATATATATATATATATATATATATATATATATATATATATATATATATATATATATATATATATATATATATATATATATATATATATATATATATATATATATATATATATATATATATATATATATATATATATATATATATATATATATAAGCCGTTTATTTTCAAATGGCTTTACATGAAATTGGTATTACGTCTAATAGTTTTCCATAAGATATAATTCAAAATGAATTATAAAATAAGCAAATTGCGGCAATTTTTTGAAAATGATGATAAAAAAATAGGCTCCTCCAAGAATGGAATAGGCGAGCAGCACCATTATCAACTCCAAATACAAATAAATTGTGTTTTCAGCAGATGGATATTGATTATTATATTGGTTATCAGGTAAGAAAAAAGGAATGTGGTGGTTATAATATGCAGCAGCAGCAGCAGGTACCCATAATAAGATTATTTGGATTAAATGATATAGGGAATACTATTTGCTGTAATGTATTTGGATTTTTTCCTTATATATATATGTTTCTGTGAATTTATTAGATTCACAAAAACAAGTTTCATATTCAGACCAAATAAAAAGGGCTCTGGAACGAAAAATCTACTTGAATGAAACAAAAGATCAAATTAAATTAAAGGAATACGTATTAAGTGTAGATAGGGTGTTTAAACAAAGTATATATGGATATCAAGAAAAAAAAATCATCGTCATCATTGTATTTTTTAAAGTTACTGTGGCTTTACCAAAATTAATATCTGTAGCTAAGATTATTTTTGAAAATGGGTTAGTGATAGATAAACATCCCACTGACTTTCAGGTTTACGAATCAAATGTTGATTTTACACCTAGATTCATGACTACTTGTCAATTAGAGGTTAACGTTTTTGAGTGGGAAAAAATAATTATTTATGAACCCGAAGGAGAATAGGCGTCTATTGCCCCACTCAGAATATTATCTTTTGATATTGAGTGTGGGGGAAGACGGGGAATATTTCCAGAACCCGAAATAGATCTGGTCATACAAATTGGAAATGTTGTTACGCGGCACGGAGAGACTGAGCCATTCATAAGTGTTGTTTTTACTTTGAATAGTTGTGCTCCCATTGTGGGCTCTAAAATTTTTTCATTTCATGAAGAAAAAGAAATGTTAGAAAATTGGTCAAAATTCCTATTGTTTATTGACCCCGATATCATTACTGGATATAATATTATTAATTTTGATTTACCATATTTACTTAACCATGCCAAGCATTTAAACTTGCCAGTATTTGCTCATTTAGGAAGGGTAAAAGGAATAAAATCTACAATATTAGATACCATAACCCAAAACAGACAAATAGGAAAAAGAAATAACAAAATCATTAACATAGATGGACGGTGTTTAATGGACATTTTAACAATAATACTAAAAGAACACAAACTTCGGTCATATACTTTAAATTCTCTATCTTATCATTTTCTTAACGAACAAAAAGAAGATGTTCATCATTCTATAATTTCTGAATTACAAAATGATAATTATCAGACTAGAAAAAGACTGGCTGAATAATGTTTAAAAGATTCTATTCTTCCTTTAAAATTATTGAATAAATTGATGTGTGTAGTCAATTATATAGAAATGGCACGCGTAACGGGCATTCCCTTATCATATGTTATAAATAGAGAACAACATATTAAAAATGTTTCCCAAATACTAAGAAAAGCCAAAGAACAGAATTTAGTATTACCGGTGTTTGATAAAAAGGAGAGTTTTGAATATGAAGGAGCTACAGTTATTGAACCAAAAAGAGGATATTATAACGTTCCAATCGTTACTTTAGACTTTGTATCATTATATCCATCGATAATGATAGCACATAATCTGTGTTATACAACCTTTATTGATAAAAGATATATTAATCAAATGACTCTGGAAACTGACGATTATATCATTACACCTTCTAATAATTATTTTGTAAAATGTCATAAGCGCAAGGGATTAATTCCAGAAATTTTAGAATCCTTTTTAATTGCTCGTAAGAAGGCGAAAATTGCATTAAAAAACGAAGAAGATCTATGGAAAAAGAAAGTCTTTGATGGTAGACAACTGGCATATATAATATTGGCTAATTCTGTTTATGGTTTTACGGGCGCACATATTGGTAAATTGCCGTGTTTAGATATATCACAAAGTGTTACGGCGTTTGGAAGAACTATGATTTCTCTTACCAAAAACAAGATTGAAGAAAAATATAACAATATAACAATGCTATAGTTATATATGGTGATACCGATTCTGTTATGATTAATTTTGGAGTTGAAACTTTAGAAGAGGCCATAAATTTGGGCAAGGAGGCGGCGAATCATTGGACTCAGTCTTTTATCAAGCCAATCAAACTTGATTTTGAAAAAATATATTTCCTTTACTTGCTTATCAATATAAAAAGATATGCTGGTCTTTATTATACAAATGCTAATACTTATGATACAATAGATTGCAAGGGGCTAGAAACAATTAGTAGAGACAATTGCCCACTCGTGGCTAAGGTCATAAATACTTGTCTGAAAAAAATCTTAATTGATAGAAACCCAATAGAAGACCTTAATTTTGTCAAACAAACCATATCAAAATTATTTTGTAATGAGATTGACATCTCTCAATTAGTTATTACAAAGGAATTAACAAAAAAAGCAGAAGAATATAAAGGAAAGCAAATTCACAATGAGCTAGCCATCAAATTAAGAAAAAGGGATGTCGGTGGTGCTCCAAAACTTGGCGATAGAATTCCATACGTTATTATATGTGGATTAAAAAAAAAGTTTTATTTATGAAAGGGCTGAAGATCCAATATACAGTATGTATTACAAAATAATATTCAATTAGATTATGATTATTATTTAAAACATCAATTAATAAGCCACTTATTAGAATATTTGAACCTATTCTCGGTGATAAAACTGAATCTTATATATTAATAGGAGAGCATACACAAAAAAAGAGTTTACCAATAAGTAGAGTAGGACCATTAAGTCAATTTTTTCAAATACATCCAACTTGTATAAATTGTAAAATTCCTTTATTAAAAAGAAAAATAGTACCCGATGATGTAGAATATAACGCTTTATGTAATAATTGTAAAGTACACGAAACAGATTTGTATACACACCACAATGAAAAATTAGCTACACTCGAAAAAAACTTCAATTAATTTTGGACTGAATGTCAAAGGTGTCAAGGATCATTAATTAAAGAAGTTATATGCAGTAATCGTGACTGTCCTATTTTTTATATGCATAAAAAGATAGAAATAGATTTTTTTTGGTAAAAAAAAAAATTATCGATCGTTTTGGCTTGCCACAATAGGTTATAAATATTATTAATTTTTCCCAAAAATATTTCATATAAATGGTAATGCTCTTGGTATTATATAGTCATATTACTACACACCTAGAAGAAATAATTATAATGGAGGAAAATATTCTAAAAGTCAGCTTTAAGTTAATTTCAGACAATGCTAAATGTCCTACTAAAGGATCAACGGGGGCGGCTTGTTATGACTTATATAGTGCTCAAAATGAAAATATTCCTGTCGGTCAACGAATTGCCATTGATACTGGCATATGTATGAAATTTCCTTCCAAAATACACGGAGAGTTTAAATCTAGGTCTGGCATAGCTCTGAATAATTATGTAGATGTTGTTGCAGGAATGATAGATTCGGATTATACTGGACCTATAAAAGTGGTGTTGCATAATTTCATCCAAATAATTCTTTTGAAATAAATATTGGGGATAGAATTGCCGAAATAAATTTTTTTTCGGGAATTGATATCTGTTTAGTTGAAAGCATCAGAAATGAAAAATGGGAAAGAGAATCTTATAGGGGCAATAAAGGATTTGGATCTTCTGGTAAATAAATAAAAAAAAATAATGTCTTTCTGGTAGTTTTATATTTTATATAATCAATCAATTAAGTATATAAGTAATAATGAATAAAAGTATTATATTGAATTCTTCAACTTTTTTTTATATACATATACCATTAAAATAGAATTAGTTATCAATGAGTATCATGAAAAAAATAGGCAAAATAAAAACAAAAACATTGGAAAATAAATTAAGAGATTATCTGGAAGGTGAATTGTTGAATCAAAATCTTATTGCTGTTGATAAATTATCAATTACCCTAAAAGATTTTGCCCATATTTTTGCAAGTGAGTGTAAAAATATTAATGAAAATTCACGCCTTTCCTCCATTATTCAATCATGCATTCATAGAATAATAGAAAACAATATTAAAGAATCAGTTTACATAAAAAAGTAATGGATATCACAAATGAAAACAAAAATGAAGATGAAGAGTCAAAAAAAATTAATGATATTCTTACAGAGAAAGATTATTATAAAAATTAAGCTTACGGTAATGATATTAATATTAGGTTAAAATTATCCGAATACGAGTACCAGTTATTATACGAAAAATTTAGTTAAGAAGAAAATTAATCACTATCAAAGCAAAATTATATACAAATGATTTTACCCAAATGGGGGGATGATAATAAAATACAGAGAAAATTTTTTACAAAAATATGTTGTTTGGATTAAGTTTTAATAACTTTTATTTTATTATGAGGTGCTTCCCCCCCCCCCCCCTTAGTCTTAAGACGAGATGTATGGTGCTTTCTTTTTGAATGTTGTAATCAGAAAGTGTCCGATTGTCTTCTAATTATTTGCCTGCAAATATAAAGCGTTGTTGGTCTGCTGGAATGCCTTCTTTATCTTGAATTTTATACTTTATATTTTCTATAGTATCAGACTGGTTTGCGTCTATTGTTATAGTTTTGCCTGTTAAGGTTTTTATAAAAACCTGCATGATGAGAATTGTATTAACCACAAGAAGTATACGTAATTAATAATCAAGACAAGAAGGCTACTTTTATCTTATATTTTTTAAGTAAAATAAAAAACTAGATATATGAAATATTATAAAATTGTTTTATTCTTTATAATTATTATGCTTATCATAACGTGGATTATTTGAATATCAAACTTTAAAAATCTTTTTAATATATATGAAAAAAACAAAAAAATATTAGAGAGAAATGATAAATTAATCATGCACCCCACTCCATATATTCCTCTCGTAATATCAGAATAACAATAATAAAGCAAATGCTTTTATTCGGTATCTTATGAATAATAAACATTTATTTCAATGTCTGTAAATTGAAAAATATGACGAAGAATAATTTTAACGTCTGACCAGCTTAAACCATCTATTCCACACCCAATACGGGGCATCGCTATTTTAGATATATTATTTTTAAATGCATGATTTTTCATGGACAACGAAGAACAAGATAAGTTCACATATGTAGGATTTTCCCAGTACTTTTCTTTGGTTACTAAATAGTAAATGAATCGTTCATTTTCATCTAAAATGGCTACATAACCCACACTACAATTTTGATTTCTAAGTTTTTGAACATTATCGAATTTTTCCTTGAAAGCTAAAGCAATTCCACCCCCCATGTAAAAATCCCGGGAAACGCAATGCGCCAATGATACATTTTTTGGACACGTAAAGAAATCTCCATGAATTTCGTTTATTTCATACATTATGTAAGTGTTATCAACAATAATATTATTGATATTAATAGAAATTATTAGTTTATACATATATATATATATATATATATATATATATATATATATATATATATATATATATTCACTATAATATATATATATATATATATATATATATATATATATATATATATATATATATATATATATATATATTCACTATAATATATATATATATATATATATATATATATATATATATATATATATATATATATATATATATATATATATATATATATATATATATATATATATATATATATATATATATTCACTATAATATATATATATATATATATATATATATTCACTATAATATATATATATATATATATATATATATATATATATATATATATTCACTATAATATATATATATATATATATATATATATATATATATATATATATATATATATATATATATATATATATATATATATTATAGTGAATATATATATATATATATATATATATATATATATTCACTATATATATATATATATATATATATATATATATATATATATATATATATATATATATATATATATATATATATATATATATATATATATATATATATATATTCACTATAATATATATATATATATATATATATATATATATATATATATATATATATATATATATATATATATATATATATATATATATATATATATATATATATATTCTATAATTGTTACCAACATAAAATTATTTTCCAAGTAGTTGTGTTTAAGTAATTTGGCTATAAATAAGAAAAAGAGTGTAGTAATTATAAACATCTATGTTTGTTTGTTAAATTAATACCGTTATAGTGTTTTGCGTGGTTTTAATAATGTATAAAAGCGTTAGTTGATTAATTACTTAATCTTCTACTTTGTAAGTAAGAAAAATCGAAGGAACGTATACAATTTGATTTTTATCCATCATTTCTGTTTTATAATCGGGCGGTAAGGCGATAATAGAATTATCGGGATACTCTTCTTGTTTATAACCCCTTAACTGTAATTTTACAATTTCTCCTGGTTTTGATAAAATAGTAGCCCAGTAATATTGACGATAAACTGCTCCCAATGGATTTAAGAAGACTTTTCCCATACAGGGTGTGTTGTTATTATGAAATGTATAAACTATAGGACGCCCAAGTACTGCATTATTCAAAAAACGATTATTAGTTGTTTCATACCAGTGTTTGGTTTCAAATCCTCTTCCCGTTGCTAATCTAAGGGTAGATATTGGATGAGTTAACTCTTTTTGAGTATATTGATTAACTAAAAATTTCTTATGAACGACCGGCCATTTTTTATATGGGTGATGCATATGACGAATTGGAAATTCTCTTGATGGTTTGATAACTCTATTTAACCAATCATGATTGTTTGCTTTTTTCAAAGAAGGTTGTTTTACTAAAATTTCTTTTTTGTTGGGAAAAATAATATTAAATGGACTTTCTATTTCTTTATAAGAATGTACTTGTATGGGCTTAAAATTATTATTCAGTGTATAATATGCAAAATCTGTTGTATGAAATAAAGTTGTGTTATTTTTGCCAATTTTAATGCACACATTTGACACTTCTTCTTCGTCTTTTTCTTCCTTTTTCGAGCTCTTGCGGTTTTCTAATATCCCTTCAACAAAGCCATTATGAAAATCAAAAACACAACCATTCCTGGTATATATTTATTGTTTGGGCTGTTATATAAATGAGGATTTAATGCATCATATTTGCACGGATCTTTGAAATAATTTTAATTTTTTGTTACTATAATTTCATTTTCTTCTACCTCACTATTAATTTCTTTGCACAAAGGTATGTTGCGTTAACAACGGGTACTTGAGTTTCCGGAGAAATACAATGAGTACAGATGCCATCAATAAAAGGATTAAAGGATGATATATTTTCATTAAGAAGATTAGTTCTATGTGCAACTTTAATACATTTATTTTCCTTAATCATTTTTTGTTGAGGTTCATCGCACATTTTTCCTCCAAAATATTCTGGAGCATAACAAAAACAAGACCAGTTATTACTAGTTTTTATATCAAATAATAATTTCCCAAAACCACAGTAACCGAATCCACCAAATTTATTATGATAAGGTATTTCTTTACAATTGGGTGATAAATATTTTTGATTAATTTTAGGAAATAATAATAAACTATGAGATGTTTTATCATATATAGGAAATTTTATATCTAAACATTCTTCATTATTATGAAGAAAAAGTGATTATGATGATTTTTTTTAAATATTTTCTTTTTCGGAACAAGTGAAAAAAGGAGGATTAATTTCTTTTTCGTTCTCGTGTTCGTGTTCATTTTCTATATCCCAAGAAGGCAATTTGTTTGTTGTTGCGGTGTATGGTAATACATTATATATTTCCACTCCCTTATCTTCTTTTTTTAATATTTGTTGACTATTGTTTTTATCTAAATAAAGCAGTGATATGATTTTTATTAGTAAAATTTGAAAATATGATATGAAGAATGATAATAATTACCAAGAGTATAATCAAATGTATTATTATTGTCGTTGTTTTTGTTCTCGTTTTATGGTTAATTATCATTTGTTTATAAAGAAAGAATAAGATATATGATAGTGGAATAAACAACCAGTTTAAATATCATCAACAATTTGAAATATTTTCTATATGTTTTATTTTTATATAATTTTCAAAAAGGACAAGAAAATTAGGAAAAATAGTTTTAAAATTTTATTTTGTGGAATAAAAAGTAAATGGTTACTTATATTTATTCTGTCGTAACCTTTGTTTGTCTATAAGAAATAATAAATGTAATTAAAAAATGTTCCATAATTCACCAACATCCCCCCCCCCATCATTTGAATATCCATTACCCAAACACAATGATATCATAAAAGGTTTATTATTCACCGACAGAATTCTTTTGCGTAAAATGTTTGAAAAATTAAGGTCTCGTGAAGGTGCCAAATATTTTAAAAATATAATTATTCGAAATGTTCCTTGGGGAGATATTACTCTAATACCATTAAATTTTCCAGATGAATTTAGAAAAAAAATATCCCTTTGATTTTGTAGCAGAGTTTACTACATTTAGTTGTAATATGCTCAAGTGTTATAAACACGATTATAAAAAACGATGTCTCGAATCGTATATTATTAATGACAATATACCAACGTGTAGTGAAGCCTGCTATAAAATTTACGAGGAATTTAATGATTTTCTCGCAGAAAACTTTAAATTGACTAAAACAATCAAGTATTCTTCTTCAGATGCTATTAATAAAAGACCAGAAATATTTTTTGAAATATTTTCCATAGAGAAACCTTACCCTGATGGTAGTGGTATTGAAAAGTGTTATTGTGGTATGCATTTGACAAATCTAAAAAGATTTGCTATATTACCATCATCAAGGTGGATAATAAATGATGATAATACAAATAAAAAAGAGAAGGATTTGTTATCTTCTAATTTATCATCCCCCTCTTAATCTTTTTTAACCAAAGAAAGTTATTTAAAGCTTTGTTTTAATGATCCAGCCAAGGTGTGTGATATGTCTGGATTGGTGGATGCTCCACCTTTGTCGTTGGATGTGCAATACCAAATTATAAAATATAACCAAGAATATTGTCAAAGATTTCGTAGAGATTATAATGCTGAAACGGATACCTGTGAAAAATCGGCGCATAGGAAAGTTTTAGGATACGTATTTGGGGATGCAGTTATGAATCAATTGTCTGATTCAGATATAGTTCAGTTATCTACAATACCTATTACATATATTATTAAATCTGCCACAACAGATGATAAAGATAACGAATTTTCCCTAAACCCTGGTTACACCAAAAAAAAGATCAAACAAAAAAAGATTGAACTGGGATTTTTTACCAACAAAGCAGATAAAATAATCAAAAGACTCGAAAATGTAACCATCATAAAGCCCCAAAACGAAAGAGATGTGGGTGCTTTAATGGTAGGCCATTATAAAGGTATTATATCATCAAAGGTGGGGGAAGATGTTGGGAATGCTGCATTAGAAATAATACGCTCAATGGGCGAAACTATTTTGATCGAAGAAAGCATTCTTGCGTCCCCCGTTATATTGGCGTTTCTTTTAAAATATCATACCAAGAATTATGTTAAGATTACTACAAAAAACATAAACACAAGTGGAGTTGGAATGAAAGGATTAATTGAGTATGGTATGCGTTTAACTGCTGTTATTTTAGGAACAATAATTTCAGAAGTATGGATTTAATTAGCTATCAAATCATTAACAATGTTAAGCTCAGCAGCTAATACATTTTTGTCTTTGGGTGTATTAACAATCATTCCAGAAATTCTTCTCGTACAATATAACGTGGATGGGTATAATCGCAAATTATCTCGTAATCACTTAGAACTTTACCGCCAGGAAAATGTAGATTCAATTTTAAAACAATTAGCATCAAAAAATGAAAAGAAAAAGGGATCATTTTTATCACCACTTTCTTATATTTATATTACCAATCAATAACAAGACGAAGAAAAATATTCAAGGAATATAATATCTCCCCTCATAACACCAGATTCATCTATAACATATGTATCATCAACTTTCATACCACATTTCCTGAAAATATTAATGACATTGGAAGAATGCGTATAGATCTGAATGAAGAAATGGCGCTCCTTTTTTAATATATATTTCTTTATTAAAAGTAAACAGTTTGGGGCAATACATCAACATTCAAGATTATAACGATTTATCAATAACAGATACAATGTTCACAATCTTTCAAAACGACAACAGTAAAAACAAAATAAATACAATATCACCAGAATCTATTTTAGAAAATAGCATAAATAAGATTAAGGAAGAAATTGAAATGCTTACTTGTGATATTACCAGTTTAGATTTAAGGCAAAAAATTATAAGAAAAAATTATGATTTGTATATATTAAAATTAACGGCTTTATTTGCCCTTATTGTTTGCATTAATGTGTAATTATTGTCATCAAAATAAATTCAAGATTTTGGGTGGGGTTATTATTACATTTAGCTTTATAGGGTGTTGTGGGGTGTGGTTTTATATATTCAAGCCCCTGATAAACAAACTAAAGTAAGTTAATTCAAACTTTCCAGCGATAAGCATTGATATTTACTCTGTAAATATCGTACAGCATTCATATTATCCATAGTTATTTCTGGTGAATTAAATTTTGTCATATTTTCATCCTCGGTATCATTTAGATGTGTATAACATATTTTATGTAAGCCGTGAAGGAAATTTGTACTCATTTTCCTTTCTACACTAGCATGATTATTGTAATTTTTGGGTAGGACCAAATAATAGGGACAAGCCCGAGTTTGACAAGCATTTGAAAGTAATCCTGATTCTCGATAATTATTATAAACGATCACAAACGAATCATTCGTAACATCAATACCCCTTTTTTGTGCCTCTGATATAATTTGTTGGCGCGTTATTGGTTCTACTATTTCGGTGTGTGCGTTTAGATATGCCTTGATCCACGCTTCCTCCATAGTTTTTGTAAAATTTAATTGAAACTGATCGCTAATAATTTTAAATAGTTCATTTTTAATATTTTCATAAACAAATGTATAGCTCCGATCAAAATCCTCTATTGGACTCTGCATATGAATATGGGATGATGTGTGTCTTAAGGCGTGGCATGTATAAATAAAAATATTCTCTTCGCTGATTAAATCATCAACTTCAAGTTCATTTAATCCTATATAACGCGAAAAAAATTTCAGTTTTTGCCAAGAGATATCACCCGCAGATGCTACATTTCTTAATTGTTCAATTTTGTCAATGTATACTTTTGGTACAAAGTTGTACAATAAATCACCGCTTTCGTTCGTAATTTTTTTAGCAGCCTTAGAAACTTCTTCTAAGGTATAAAACTTTTCTAGCATATTCTGAAAATTATATTCATTATAAAGATTTGATGTTTTCTTTTTAATCAAATCTGTAATCAACTCATCCAATGATTCTATATAGAAATTACAGTAATATTTATTTGACGATCTATCTGCAGTTGTAATACAACGTCCATTATATTCTATGAGTGTTAATTTCATTATACCAATTATATCGTTATTTGAAATTATAGATTTTTTTTGCTTCCATAAAAAGGAAAAATACTGGTTTAATAAGAGATTCGCATTTTATGGTTTTGTTATATGAAGGAATTATCTCTGTGCTTTCGGTCATTAATGCTTGTGTGGTATTATTTAATAACGCATTACAATAAACGATAAATCTCCTGTTAGTCATATACAACTCTGCTGTAGCCTCAATGTTTTCCATACGATTTTTTACGTGTTTTGGGATAGGAAAGGTTTGAATTTCGAATAAACTTCTAATCCAAACTACAGCCAAAGAGGCTATATGTATGTCGAAATCAATAATATACGGATTTTTTTAATCACAAATCTTGAGCACATTGCATATATTTTAGTATTAACAATTGGTTGCATAATTTTGGCGTGTTCAGAAGAAAATATTGGAATAATGGCATTAAATTCTGTTCGTTGGTCGTCATATTTAATTTTTACCTTCTTATGATCCCCTTCCTGCATGTGTGCGGATCCATAAGATTCTAATGCTATTTGACTCATTATACCATAGGGCGATGTTACTATATTTTATGACCAGGGGTTTAAAGATACAGAATCTCTCGTTGGTGCAAGTACCGGAATTCCAGAAACAGTAAATGATTTAAAAAAATCAAATTTATCAAATGTTTCAATCATTTCTCTTAAATCTCCATCCTGGATATCAGTTATTGTAGAACCCATTGTAATGCGGCAGCACTCATCCGGTGATACCCTAATATTCTTTATATGTTCCATATTTTGGGAGAGAACTTGAAGAAATACTTTAACATCTGAATGATAATCCACGTCGGTATGTCCCTTAAGTCGAAAAGATTTTTCTTGATATTTATTTCTAACAACAGATGTAATCAGTATATCTTGGGCTAATTTTATTTCATTTTCATATTTTGCATGCATTAGAATATTTTCCAATTTACGTACTTGCTGATGAAACCGATCTTCATAAGGTATATTATCTTCGTGCTTCTTTTGGTTATTTTTTATCATCTGTTCAATAGAATATTTATGTTCTTCTTTGGGTTTTTGTTTTATGTAAAATTCAATCTCTCGTTGGTGCAAGTACCGGAATTCCAGAAACAGTAAATGATTTAAAAAAATCAAATTTATCAAATGTTTCAATCATTTCTCTTAAATCTCCATCCTGGATATCAGTTATTGTAGAACCCATTGTAATGCGGCAGCACTCATCCGGTGATACCCTAATATTCTTTATATGTTCCATATTTTGGGAGAGAACTTGAAGAAATACTTTAACATCTGAATGATAATCCACGTCGGTATGTCCCTTAAGTCGAAAAGATTTTTCTTGATATTTATTTCTAACAACAGATGTAATCAGTATATCTTGGGCTAATTTTATTTCATTTTCATATTTTGCATGCATTAGAATATTTTCCAATTTACGTACTTGCTGATGAAACCGATCTTCATAAGGTATATTATCTTCGTGCTTCTTTTGGTTATTTTTTATCATCTGTTCAATAGAATATTTATGTTCTTCTTTGGGTTTTTGTTTTATGTAAAATTCAAATATTTTCTTTTCTAAATCCATTACACCTTTTGGTGTAGTTTTATTTAGTGTGTGTAGTTTAATAAGAGTTGAATGCCATTGACAAAATATTTCTTCCATAATTTCTACCGTGCCTTCTATGGGCTTTAAACATAAAGTCCCAATACAATTTTTATATCTTATTTGAAATTGATCAAGATTTTCTATTTCGTGGGGCATGTATATCCAATCACCCGCGTGGAAATCATGTTGCGCTGAAGATCCCGGCAACAAAAATCCCGGTAACAAAAATCCCGGTATATTTAAACTTACCACGGAGGAATGATTGCTCCGAGAAAGTTCATCACCGATATTCTTTATCACTTCCTGTATCTCATGGTCGTTTTTAGCCCAAAACAATGAAGGTATATTCTCGTGACCATTATGTAATTTTGAACGTATGTCTATGCTATATTGAACTGGAAAACTGCCACCAATTCCAAGAATGAAAACATTGCACATTTTTTCTTTGGAAAGTTTCATGCCTTTGATAATAGATTCAGGAGTTTTTGTATACGATTTTGTGTGGTGTCCATCTTTAATTAATAAAACATTTATATTCTTTTCTCTACATTCATATATTTTAGTTTGGATTATAGAGAGGGCGTCTGTAAGGTTTGTCATTCCCCTATCAAAATAACTATTGTTCAGTTCACATTCTGGTCTTTTTTCTACATTGCTAGCAAAGGTGTATACGTGAGTAGTTCCCAAAAGTTTCGGAGCTATATGATTATTCCATCCACCCATAAGATTTTTCCAATACGAGCACATAGAACCTGATACATCAATCATTGCTATATTGCAAACGTCTCCTAAATCATTTAAATCTAATGATGGTAACTTTAAAAAATAATGAGGATTATCTTTGTCTTCTTTTAAGATGCATAATTTTGCATTTAGATTGATTTGACCCAAATCCTTTAACTCATTGTGGTTGTGGGTGTTCATGGTTGGTTGGCTGGCTTAATTTTTTTTTGTAAATTACTCCACGAAAAAGTATAACGGCAGTAGCAAATCACAGACGTGTGTTTATGATAGAAAACAGTGCTATATTACTCGAGTCAACTTTGCCGCCCTTCCATTTATATATGCATCACGTAAATATTATCGCCAAATCTATAATTTGAATTATCAAAAAAAAATTTACCACGGGAAAATATCATACATAAAAATAATTTCTTTCATTTAATATTTTTGTTACTTGAATTTTTTAACTATATTGATAATAATAAAAGTTGAACCATTTGTAATATACAGTATATAAACATTAAAAAATTTGGAAAAAAAAATAATACTAAAATATGATAATAATTAATAATAATATTGTAGAATTAAAAAGAAAAAAAAGGTAATTCTATTATATCAACTAAAAACAATTGAATATGAGGATAAGAATCATTATTTTTAAGTTTTCTCTTAAAACACCAAACAAATAAAAACAACAACACAAAAGAATATTAAAAAAAGAAAAATGATTAAATCTAATTTTTTCATTCCGAAAATTTTAGTATTGCCTCTAACTTTAAAAAGATAATCCAAATAGAACATAAGAGCAATAATTACGAGAAATACACAGTATATAATATAATATATTTATTATTGGTTAATAATAAGTGTGATGAATTATTATTCAATTAATTTTTCTCTCCAATATTGAAAAGTTGTATTAGAAATATTCGTTGTATTCTCATACTATTATTAATCAATTATTATCTTAATAACACTCGATCATTATTAGATATATATTCAATTGTGTCTTCGTTTTCTGTGTTTTCATAAGCAGGATTTTTGAAATTATGGAAATATTGCTCTTTATTCATCAGAGTATCCCGATAAAAATCCTTTTCTACATTTTTTCTATCTCTTATTAAATAATAAATTATACCAATAAAAATGGGTGATACCAATATTAATTGGATGACCTTAATAATTATATTATATTTTGGTCCCATAAATCCTATTCCCACTGGATTTATAAATATTTCAGCTAAATAGTACATAATGAAGATAATGGAAAGGATAAGACAAACAATTATAAATGATTGGTGAATATTCATCGTTTGTATTTTTTAATTCTAATAAAAAATATTTAATCAAATAAATCTCGGTAACTACAAGAAACAATCACTGGGTTAAAGTTATATTGTAGTTTTATATTTGCATTAGTAATATCATATACTGTTATTACATTTTTTTTTATTTTATAATCAAAAGACAACTGTGTAACCTCATTTTTTGGGAAATTAACTTTTATAATATTATGTTCAATTAACACATTATGTAAAACATAGAGATGATTATATTTTTGTAACATTTCAAAAACTCGATTCAATTTCATTATGAGTTTTGGGCGTTCCGTATATTGAGAATAAAATAAAATGGATATAAATTGCTATAAAAATTTAAATATCTTCTATAATATATACCCAATAATTCATCATAAACAAATTCAAAGTAACAATCCTTGTTATAACTTTCCCAGCCAAGGGATTTATCTTCTTCTGTTTTTTGGATATTCAGTAGGTAATGCATCAAACACTTCTTCTAAATGCTCGTTATGTGATAAAAAGTTATTCGATTCATTTGAAAATCTTTCAACGTGTTCTTCAATATTATTGTATTGTATAGAATGGATTGGAATGGGGATACGTAAAGTATAAACCTTATCCTCGATATTATTATTATTATCAAAAATTTTGATAACACCCCCTCGATTGAGTGATACGGCCCTGTAACTTTGAACATTTATTCCTACTATATTATATTCAGATAATTGTACATCTAAAAGCTTAAAGGCCATTTCCGCATTCATTTCATTGGTTCTATTAAACATTGCATAAATGTCTTTTAAATAATCAAAAATAAGAGAATTGCTGACATTTGGATCATTTGATTGATCATCCAAATAAATAGATTTTCTTACATACACATTTGAATTGTTTAATGATTGTGTAAATGAAAAATTATGTATATCATAATTTAACGGGTGATTTTGCCAGTCATAATAAATTTTATTGTCTTTATAGCTTTTACTCTCATTATAGATTATCCTAATTTCCTGTTCCTCGAGTTCATCACCTTCAATTTTGTCTGAAAGGGTTGAAACGTTATCTGAAAAAGGAACGCTCATGATTAATTATTTCTATATTGCAAGTTAGCTAGTAGCGTACTTTGTTGAATTTTTGTATTGTTGGTGTATATATAACCACAAAATTGTGTTTAAAAATATATTTTATCCTCTTTGAAACGAAGAAATATAATTATCGAATTAAGATTTATGGGGGAAATATTTTACGCTTTAGATTATTATAATAAATGTTTTATGAGGCCTGAAATGAATCATTGATTTTTTTGATAAAAATTAGCTCAAAATAAGACTTTTGTGTATAATTTAGTATTTTTTAGTCTTGTTTTGAACCAGAGATTACTTTCCTCGTCATCATTTATTATTAAGTTATTTTCATTTATCAAACATATACTTTCTTCGTCATTATCGCCAAAATACAAAGATTTCATAATCTTAAATCAAAATAAACTATTACTAAGTAAATAAATATATATAGTTATTTATAGCTATGAAAAAATATAGATCTTAAATTATAAATTTAAAAAATGGAATTTGTTCATGCATTTATACGAATGTGTATGATATTATCATTATATTTGATTTTTGTAACAATAATTCATTTTTTTGCTGCTTCTTATGACAATTATATAGATAAAATCGTATTTTATATTTTACACAGTATACAGTTAGTTATGAATCTGAGTATATTCTTTTTTAGTGCATATATAGTCATTGATTACCAAAGGACACCACATAAATCCCTTATATATATTAAAAAAACTAAATAACATGAATGAATGAATTCATATATATATATATATATATATATATATATATATATATATATATATATATATATATATATATATATATATATATATATATATATATATATATATATATATATATATATATATATATATATATACATATATAGTAAACCCCAAAATTTTATTTTATTGTTACCTTTATCATGTATATCCAGACTTTAATTTCGCAATATGGTAATGATAACAATAATCAAAACCGACAACAAAATATTCAAATTAATGAACGCAAAGCAAGAATTAATGATTCTATTTTTTTATATGAATCCTTGACTTCATCAGATTTAATGTATAACGGAATTATCATTCAAAACAAAAACACACAAAAATGCAATGAAACATCTATTCCGTTAAATTTTTTTGGAATATATCAAAATATGTGCGGAAGTGTTTATTGTTTAGGTACAAATAACCTAAGAAATAAAATACATGAATTTATACGGGATCATCATTTTGTTCTTCGTGGTTTATACGGGTCTATTTCGATTCAAAGAAAATATCTTGATTTATAACATTTTTGTTAAAATTTTGATTTAAAGGGCTCTGAATTTAAATTTGAAAGTAATACACTATTAAATTTGGAAGAATATATTTCATATTGTAAAAATAGAACTAGAACAACGGAATATTTTTTTCATACATAATTTTCGACATAAATGTAAAATATATAACGAAAATAATCTAATATATGAAGTTCTATATTTAATAACCGAAGGCTTAGGTATAATTAACTTTTCTATACATATACTAGGAAAGGGTAAAAGTTTTAGTAATGGATTTCATATTCAAATTCCTTCATTGATAATGAGATATCATGATTTAATTTGTCTTTATAATATGTTACACGCAGCTATAGAAAACCATAGTTTTTTTTTATCCAACAGCCAATTATAGTGACTTCGGATCAGCAAAATATGGAGATTCTAATTTAAATGTAAATGAAATAGATTGTACATATTTGCCTTATAGTTGCTACAAGAACGGGGCCTTTGTATCTGAGAGTCCTTTAATTGCTGATTTGGATAGTGCTTTTGATTTGTTTAATATTTTTAAGCCCATATCAAAGCATACAAATATGAATTCTTTAAATTTATTTCTTCATAATGATAACTTGAATTCTTCCTTAGAGCACGAAGAAGAAATCATACAAAGTTTTATAGAAAATGAAAATATATTTAGTGCACGTGAAATTGATAATGGCATTCCGAATTGGAAGAGAGAAGAAAGTACTAATGTCTATGATAAAAATAATGCATGGAAAAAGACAATTAACCTTATTAGGTGGCACAACAATAAAGAAAATTTAAATTCTTGGTTTTTACCAAATTGTTCTAGCTCAAGTATGCATTTGTATACCCACGTTGGATATCTCGTCGATAGAACAAATTCTAATATCCAATTTAAAATATATAAGAGCATATTTCCTAATTTTAATATAGTGAAATCTCAAGATATACCACATTAAATATATCAAACTATCCAATAGTTTTGCATTGTATATGTAATGACAATGACATTACATATTATAATAATCATCAAAAAGAAACCCATTGGAATATATTCATGTTAGAAATACCAAATTATAGTATATTAAAAGATTCTTACAATACATGTTTTTTAAATGCCATTATTAGTGATGATTTTCAAATATATGAATAAAACCGACGAAGATTTTCTAATTACAATAAAAACAAACCCGTATAATAATAATGTTATAAACGCCACACTTTTCGAAAGCGACTTACTCTTTCCTTATAATTTAGAACAAGTTTTGCAATTATATGATCGCGAAAAACTGAGACACACAATACATTTCCTCGTGTCAATATACTTTTTATTATTAAAACAATCTGATAATTTAAAATCACATTCATTATTATAATTAGAATGGATTAAAATGATTATAACTTATAATACTCAAAATAGTAGAATTATCATTGAAGAATTTTTATAAATTTATTACCATTTAAATTACAAATATATCAGATTTCCAAACTTATTAAATATAGATGACTCCATGAAATCTTGGGTCATCTTATGTATCAAACATCTATTGATAATTGAAAACATTATGGAAATCAAGGAGGCAATAAGTGTAATTAAAAATTATAATATATCTCAAACACAAACTTATGATGAAAACGAATTTGATAGTGATGACAACCACAAAGGTAGTTTTAATGATGAAATAGATTCTCAAATAATCAAAAATTTCAATATACCACAAACTTTTACAATCCAAGGAGCATCAAGAAATATCGTTATACCCAACATTATTATTGCTGCAATATTATTAGTGAAGAATGAATCTATATTATATGAATTATTAGCAATTTACAGGCCAATAATATCACTTGGCAATAGCAGTAGCTTTAATGAAGGGGGGGGGGGGGGGGGTAAGGATAATAACAAAAGTATAACTAACAAAAATAAAAATAATCGAAGCAAACAAAATAACAAAACTGGAACTATTAATAATAATATAAATAATGGTAAATTGGTAATTTGGGACGAATTATGATGGAAAAAATGTTCAATATCATCTCTTTCTGTGGCTTCTATACCGCTCGATATACCAGAAATATATTATATCGCTAACATACGAAGTCATATATCAAATTTTATCGTCACCAAAAAGAAAAAAATATAATGAAAACTTGAAGAAGAAGAAAAAGAATAATAATAATAATAATAATAATAATAATAATAATATCAATAATAATAATAATAATAATAATAATAATAATAATAATAATAATAAATTGAATATAGAATTATTGACAAAAGAAGAAAGTATAATATTTTCTAATCGTATTCATTGTACAACTAATAAAAATACTGGATCTATAATAAATCAAATTATAAGCAAAATTGAAGCTTTTCGGAATGGAAGTAAAATACACAGCTTACCACCAACATTTCTCAAAGTTTTCGAAGACAGATACATTTAAATTGGATTAGGTTTAAGTGGGAGCGATTCTTTGGTTCTCTTAAAACCAATACCTATGTACTATATAGATGACGAAGAAAATAATTTTTCAATCAGTTACAGTAATTAATCGAAGAATAATTCAAATAGCTATGGAAATGGGGAGAAAGAGCATGGTATCATAGATGATAATTTAAATGACGTAATGGAACATATTCCCAAATGTAAATTTTTACATAAACAATTTTTTCCCATTGTTCAGAATGTCATAAGTAGTATATCAGAAGAAGAAAAATTGAAAATTACGAAAGGCTAAAAATTTTACACGATGAAAGAAAATCCATCGATAATCATTCACAAACCGAATGTTCTTCAATTCAAGATCAAATTAAACAAAGCATGGTAGATGGTCATTTTTTTGGTGATGGGGGAAATATTTTATGTTCATCAGAAATTTTAATGGCCAAAAAAAGAAAATTTGCAAATATGTCTAAAAGAGAATTGCATTTATATTTAACAAACGAATTGTGTAAAAAAAAAAAACTATAAAGTTAATTAAACTAACCAAATATTTTATTTTGAAACAAATAGCTAATAGTTATAGTGACATGATGGATGTTGTAAAACTATTACCTGAAAACGAAAACCATGATAGTTTAAAAATGATAGATATTTATCTGAAAACCCCCCACAAGAAAAAACAAAAACACTGCAATATCGTATAGAGACTTTAGCTATTTGTTATTATTATTATTATTATTATTATTATTATTATTATTACTTACTAAGCTACAACCCTAGTTGGAAAAACAGTATGCTATAAGCCCAGGGGCTCCAACATGGAAAATAGCTCAGTGCGGAAAGGAAAAAAGGAAAATAAAATATTCTAAGAAGAGTAACAACAATAAATATCTCCTATATAAACTATAAAAACTTTAACAAAACAAGAGGAACAGAAATAAGATAGGAGAGTGTGCTCGAGTGTACCCTCAAGCAAGAGAACTCTAACCCAAGACAGTGAAAGGCCATGGTACAGAGGCTATAGCACTACCCAAGACTAGAGAACAGTGGTTTGATTTTGGAGTGTACTTCTCCTAGAAGAGCTGCTTACCATAGCTAAAGAGTCTCTTCTACCCTTACCAAGAGGAAAGTGGCACTGAACAATTACAGTGCAGTAACCCCTTGGGTGATGAAGAATTGTTTGGTAATCTGTGTTGTCAGGTGTATGAGGATAGAGGAGAATATGTAAAGAATATGCCAGACTATTCAGTGTGTATGTAGGCAAAGGGAAAATGAACCGTAACCAGAGAGGAGGATCCAATGTAGTATATCAAAAATACACCCAAGTGGATCCAGTTTTCTTAAAGATATTCCCACAGATTCTATGAATATTGTAGAATGTAATTGTTGTTTAACTTTTACTTGTATTTCATTATTACAAACATTTAGTTATGATATATCGTCCTTGATATACGTATTAAAATTGATATTGCGGGCTATTTGTCATGATGATAGTTTAAAGAATAAACACCTTCATTTTTTTCTAGGAGAAACTAATTCAGGAAAAACTACATTTTTAAACCAAGTATTATCTGTTCTTGGTAATCATGCTAGAATTTTATCGTCACATACTATGAATCACTCTTCAACAATAGATTGATATCACGACCTTTCCAAAAGCTCAAATTTTGCAAAGTTTTGGTATATGGATGAAATTGCCAATAAACCATTTAATAGACAATTGATTAATCAAATAACTGGAAGTTCTTGTTTATTTATTCGATCAAATTATGAATCAGATAATAACGTTAAACTCGCATCGACCATATTAATATTTGGTAACAATAAACCTCAATTGTCAGAGCAGTGTTCAGCTTTATTATCAAGATTAAGATTCATGTCTTTTCGTTCTCGATTTGATTCTACTCTTCCCGTGAATTTTAAAATGGCTCATTTCCCCAAACTTTCATTGTATAATGATTATGATAATAAATTCCAAGTTGGAATGGCTGCATTATTTTTACAGGCTATGTGTCACTGTACAATAAATTCTCCGTTATATTTATATGACTCCTTATTTGTTGGCGAATTGAAAATAACTCAAAATATACAAAAATCCACAGATATGTATTCACCCATGACAGATATAGTTCATTTCATAATCACTTCTTGTAATCTAGAAGAAGACCCCGAATATCTAATTACACATAAACTTATACCATATCTGTTATTATATTTGAATACACATAAATATATGAATATATCATCCGTATCTGATGCCATAATATTTTTATCAAAACACAATCATACATCTCTTATTGATGATGAATTATTAATTTGTGATGATATATACAAAGACGGCCTAGAAATTCACAAAGCCGCCGTTTTTCACTGACTCAAAGAAAAAGATATAATGATAAACGACGAAAAGATTTCTGTTATAAATAAGAGAAGAATTAATACTAATGATAGTACAATAGCAATATATGAAAATGATTTCAAACGAAAAAAACACGTGTAATTAAAAAATGGAGGATCAACTGGGGTTATCGACCCCACCATCTTCTTTATCACAAGTCGACGAAATAGATATCATTCCAATATTTCATCCATATATTCAAAATGATGGTTATCCCTATATGAATAAAATAGATCCAAGAGATATAAATAACGTTTTTCAAAATAGAATAGCTACTTCAATTCCTACATTAAATTATGAAATTAATGATGAAATTCCTTAAATCCAAATTCAACATCAGAAACGCAACAACAACAAGATATTATGATGGATGATAGTATAAATTTTGATAAAAGTTTTTTGTCCTCATCCCAGCCAACAACTCAAAATAATACTGATAAAATAAAATTTATTAATCCTGATACGATACAATCTTTGTTGGTATCAATTAATAGATTATTAGACACGATGGATGTTCCTCCACCCCCGGTATTCATTCCCCCTACTACTAATAATATAAAAGTTAAAAGAGAGATTGAAAAGGTTTTAACTTTTGGGTATAGTTAAATGTCTTAATATATAACAAGGAAAAAAATATGAATAATCACACTAAAACATAAGGACAATGAAAATAATTCGAGGTTTTTTTTTATTTAAAAAGTTCATTTTTACACAGATCTTATGCACCTAAGTTTTTCAAAAGCATCGTCGTCGCTCATAGCATAGATATGTATTTTGTACAAAGTATTTGTATCATCGTCTTGTTTATAATTAACACATTTAAATTTTTGGCCAGTCTTTCCACCCAAAGCTAATTCAGTTTTTGAAGCAATAATACTATTTCCTCGATATACCTCATCAAAACAAGAATCTGTCAAAACTTCTAATGCTTCTACGTGCGCAGTTGTAAAATTACCAGCCGATATATTAAACACCAATATAGCGGTAGGATTCGCTCTTTCCATTAGATCGTCGTTATTAATTATTTCCTTGGACTGAGAATTTTCACAAATCTTAATTTGTAAATGATTATCATCGGAAATTAGTCTGGAAAGCATATACGATGTGTGTTTTCTAGTTATAAACGAGTCGTCACAATTTACTCCAGCATATTCTTTAACCCTGGATAGGTACGATGGGTCGTTTGCGACCCCGAGCGTAAAAAAAAAAACAGGTTTTTCTCACGTGACTCACCCCCGTGACTGAATTTGTGGGTGATCGACCTGCAGGAGGTGTCTCCCCTACACGCTCTAGTAGTGTCCAGATGTGCATTGCTGTAGCTGTACTCCTTCCCCGATTTCTGAGACGCGTCGGGGTTGAGCGCGACCGAGTTCACCCTTCTAAGGTAGTTTGCATGATTATCAAAGTTATTACGTATTATGAAATTGTCGTAGAATGGTGCAAATTGTATAGGTTATCAGTTGTGGAAAGTCTTGGTGGATTGTTTGGCTACCATGTGCATGATTTTTTTTTTAGTTAAAATGTCGTTCATCACCACGAGGACCATTTTACCGCGAGTGCCCCTTTTTTATTTTTTCTCATTTTTTTGCCAAGTCATTTTTCCGTAAGATATTGCCAAATAGGGTCGTAAAACTTTTGCTTGTTTAGTGTTGGAAAGTGTGTCTAGATGATCTGGCTACCCATGCATGACTTTGTTTTTGTCATATACGACGTAGTTATTGGTATATTGGGTATTTAACTGCGGTTACCAATTTCTGTTTTTTTTTTCAATATTAGTAAAAATTACTACGTAGTAAGGAATTGCCGTATATTATTCATTTTTTTTCATATTTATGTGTTAGAAAGTGTGCCTTGATGGTTGGGCTAACACGTGCATGTCTTTTTTTCTTATCTGAGATGCCGTATATTAGAATGTCGGGCATTTTACCGCGAGTGTCCCTTTTTCATTTTTTTTCATTTTTTTGCCAAGTCATTTTTCCGTAAGATATTGCTAAATAGTGTCGTAAAACTTTTGCTTTTTTAGTGTTGGAAAGTGTGTCTAGATGATCTGGCTACCCATGCGTGATTTTGTTTTTGTCAGATACGACGTAGTTATTGGTATATTGGGTATTTAACTGCGGTTGCCAATTTCTGTTTTTTTTCAATATTTGTAAAAATTTACTACGTAGTAAGGAATTGCTGTATATTATTGATTTTTTTTTCATGTTTATGTGTTAGAAAGTGTGCCTTGATGGTTGGGCTAACACGTGCATGTCTTTTTTTTTTATCTGAGATGCCGTATATTAGAATGTTGGGCATTTTTCCGCTAGTGCCCCTTTTTATTTGTTTTGCATTTTTTTGCTTAGTCATGTTACCGTAAGGAACTGGCAAGTAGTGTCGCAAAACTTATATTTTTATAGTGTTGGAAAGTGTTTCTAGATGATCTGGCTACCCATGCCTATTTTTTTTTTCAGCCAGATATGGCGTATATATAAGTATGTGTTCGATTTTCCTGTGATTGCCATTTTTTCGTTTTTTCCCATTTCTTTCAAAATTACTACGTACTAAGGAACTATCACAGAGTAATATTTCATTTATATGTTTATTTGTCGGAAAATGTGCCTTGATGGTTTGCCTAGCACGTGGCTGAAATTCTTTTTTTCTGAAATGCCGTATATTAGAATGGCCATTTTTCCACGAGGGCCCCTTTTTATTTGTTTTGCATTTTTTTGCTTAGTCATGTTACCGTAAGGAATTGGCAAGTAGTGTCGCAAAACTTATAATTTTATAGTGTTGGAAAGTGTTTCTAGATGATCTGGCTACCCATGCCTATCTTTTTTTTAGCCAGATATGGCGTATATATAGGTATGTGTTCGATTTTCCGGTGATTGCCATTTTTTCGTTTTTTCCCATTTCTTTCAAAATTACTACGTACTAAGGAACTATCACAGAGTAATTATTCATTTAGATGTTTATTTGTCGGAAAATGTACCTTGATGGTTTGCCTAGCACGTGGCTGAATCTTTTTTTTCTGAAATGCCGTATATTAGAATGGCCATTTTTCCACGAGTGCCCCTTTTTATTTGTTTTGCATTTTTTTTGCTTAGTCATGTTACCGTAAGGAATTGGCAAGTAGTGTCGCAAAACTTATATTTTTATAGTATTGGAAAGTGTTTCTAGATGATCTGGCTACCCATGCCTATCTTTTTTTTAGCCAGATATGGCGTATATATAGGTATGTGTTCGATTTTCCGGTGATTGCCATTTTTTCGTTTTTTCCCAATTCTTTCAAAATTACTACGTACTAAGGAACTATCACAGAGTAATGATTCCTCTAGATGTTTATTTGTCGGAAAATTTTGTTTACTTTTTTTTTGATTGAATATCATCAAATTTTTTTAGCTAAAATATTATATTGTTATACATTTTTTTTTTCGATTTTATTTCCCTTCAAAAAAATTTTTTTGGGTCAGAATTTTAATTTTATAGTCGTAAAATAATCGACAATTATCCAGCAACCCACCATACAATTTTTATGCATATCCAATAATAATTAGATTAGTAAATAACACCTTGAATTTGACATACCCTTCCTACATTTCAAGTGGCAGATTAGGGAGTCTGAGTCAGTGTGGTTGGCGGCCATTTTGTGGACATATCCGAAGCGTAAGCTGCTCTATCTATATATATTCTTGTTCCCTATAGAATTTGTGATATTTTGGTATATTTTCACCTGCATAAATATCATATTATATATTAAATATATGTATTTTTTTACGAAATTTCTAAGTACTCAAAAAATTACCTTTAGATATGGCCCCTGATATAAATGTAATTTACAAAATAATGAAGATTTTTTTACATATTTCTATTTTAGGATAACATATGTTTATTCCCTAAAAAAATTAGCCACTTCCTATTTCATTTGGGTACCCAAAAAAATTCATGAAATTTGGACAAATTTTTTTGGCCAAAAAAAGTTACCCTTTTTTCTCATTTCAGATCTTCACCTCCATGGGTCTGACTTCATCCAAAATACATCAAGATGTGTCCTAAACATTCAAGAATCAATTCCTAAAAGGATTTGTGTATATATGTATAAACTTTTTTTTATGAATTTTTATGTCAGGTCTTTTTTTCTACTTAATTTTTTAAAATATTTATAATAAATAGTTTTTCTGCAGATGAGTAGTATTTATCTTTACAGTTGTTTTAAGCATTCATTGAAGTTTTTTTTGGCAAAAGAAAAAAGGAGGTTACTGCAAAAACTGATTTTTCAAGAATTTTTTTTGGCGTCGGGGTCGTTCGCGTCCGAGTATACCCTTAAAGGGGTGTCCGAGGAGCGTACCTATCCAGGGTTAATGTGAATGGTCGTATCTCTGTTAGACATGATATTATTAATGTAAATATGAAAATTTAGAAATTAGTTTTGAGGAGTATTTTCATAAAGCAGAAACAACTGTAAATCTTGTGGACTGGATAAATTAGGCTTATGATTTTTTCTGGTCAATTTCATTCCCTTTATATAATTATCTACTGCAAAATAAACATCTCCTCGATTTTCTCTCGCATCAGTTAACTGTAAACTCATATATTTCTTATCCTCGTGTGTAATAAATTTATCCATTGTTAATTTCTATTAAAATGGGCAGGTAAGTCAAGTAATAGTTGTAGGAGAGTATCCTAGGTCGTGTTCTATTTTACTTTCAAACAAGGGAGTTGGCCCCTTCATATATTGCTGTTGCTAATATATATATATATATATATATATATATATATATATATATATATATATATATTTATATATATATATATATATATATATATATATATATATATATATATATATATATATATATATATATATATATATATATATATATATATATATATATATATATATATATATATATATATATATATATATATATATATATATATATATAATTTTCCATTTTTATCATTAATAATAATGATAATGATGTCATGTTTTCATTGCTTAAATAAAAAATGGTGATATTGCCAAATAAAAATGATGCTTACAACAGTTTTATACTTAATAAAAACCAGGACCAGTTTTGGATAATTGGAGGATATAACGATACTCACAACGATGAAACATATTTTTATATTTTACGCCCAACTTATTTTGAAATACAAGAAAAAACTATTTATAAGGACTTATCAAAAAACAGAATTGAACAATAAAGGCATCAGAACTGAAGGAGAATCCTTATTTAGATATTAACAAATATCGAAATTTTATTAAGGATTTAAATGAAAATAGTGAAAATAATTCGTGTATGAATGTAAGTTATAAAATAGACAACGGTATCGTAGTGTTGAATGAAGATATAATAAGTGAAGTCTTGAAACTTTCAACAAATGTTATGCAAAATATTCATGACCACAATAAAGCAAAAAATGTAGAGTATAATATTCATGAAAATATTTATAACACTGAGGAAACCATTTATAATTTTGAGGATATTATGTGTGGAAATATTAATGTTGTATGGTTAATGGGAAAATATACAAAATTCAACAAAATGAATGACGAGGATACTATATACCTCATAGAAATTCCATCTCAGAAAGAAATTCAGGAGAGAAAAGTAGTAGATTATCTTCCTTCCAGAAATACTTTATTTCAGGTCAGAAAAACAGAAATTCTCAAATATATCAAAGAATACGTATATAGTTTTCCAAATGTATATGAAATTGAGAACTATCGGGATCGAAATCCTACTATACGATGTCTTAGCAGTTGTATGGATCCAATTGATGTATTTTTACTTCAGTCTAATGTAATAAAATATTGGGAAAATGCTATACAAAACATTAAGCTATTCGATACAATTTGGATATTTTTAATAAAAAAGGGAAACGTTTGTTATAATGATGTTTGTTATTGTATAATTTCATCAGAATAAGAAATAAATAAAGGGAAAATAGATTTATTTGCTATACATAACCGAATTCGAATTATTATTGGATATTTTATGAATTCTTCAGCTCCTATGGAAATAAAAACTGAAAATATTTCAGTTTATAATTTTCTGATAAATAATGATAGTATTATCATAGAATTAAGAACCAAAAATAATACCCTTCGCCCAAAGACGCTTTTAACCTCTATGAGAAAATCAATATTTACAGATTTATTTGATTTGTATGATAAAAAACACGTCCCTAAAAGAATTTGCTTAACCAATGATAATGAGATTTGCGTGTTAAATAAAGACGAAAATATATCTAGTTGTGCCTATGTATGTACAAAAATAACAAAAAAGGAATTACAAAACAAAACCATTGAAAAACCATTATCAAATGATAAATTGTTCAGAGTAAAAAGTAATATTTTAAATATGTGTTTAGGTGATTCAAATCCTTTTGACCATGGAACTAATGGGTTAAGTGTGAATATGTATAATATTTCCAATGATTTAAAAACAGTGGCGAAAAATAATGCTATAATTATAAAACAATTAGATGTCTATAAAGAAAATAATTATCACAAGGAAATGGAAATCAACCAAGAAAATTTTAAACAAATTTTATTACAAAATTATCAAAATAGTTTGACTTCATTTCATAATACCAATGCTCTTCAGAAGCGTAGACGGGAAAGTGTAACATTTGAAACCAATAAAAAACTACGATACACAAAGATTGGTTGACTTATATATCATGGTCTTACAACAACCAATAATCATTTTAAAATCAATTAAATAATGAGATGACAACAAATATAATAAAAAAAATCAATCAGTAATGTGGGACTATTTCATTCCCTTTGTTTCGAGTATGATTAGATACGGATCCTTCTCCTTTTGTCGTTGTTTCTTTTTTTATTCAATGATTATATTTATTTTCATTATTACTATCATCCTCTTCCTTCCTGTAAAGGGTTATATATTTGTTGATCCCCCTACCACTGGGGGCCAGGTTACAACTGTATAAATCATTATTGTGATTATAATTACTGCCCAAAAATTCTAGATTTTCATAATTCATCACATAATTATATATGTGTTTGTGATAATTGTAAATATCATCAACGGAACAAGGAAAGTAAGACTTTCCCAACGCGGGCCTATAATCTTCAAATTTATATAATCGTAACTGTTGATCTCGAAAAAAATTATGAGAATATGTTAAATATTTTTAATAACATTTTCTCACATATTAAAGACTTTATCATTTAAATAATTAGAAGATTTGTGGTGATTTGGAATAATATAATCAAACTTTACTTCTATATTAAATAACGTATTTATATATGTTTCAATTGTTTAAAGTTCGGGTTTAGATATAACTACATATATCTCACTAATAATCTTTTTGTCCTTTAAAATATATTCTATCCAATTTTGTATTTTTATTAACTTTTTAGATAATTCTACCATGTTGTCGTCGTGGAAAGTATAATGTGAACAGTAATATAAATCGAGCATTGAAAATATTTATACTGGATACCTTTGGGGCTCGATGTTTGGCATATTATGGATATTTAATTGTCTCTGCTTTAAAAGATTGGTTGCTACCTTAGATATACTTTTATCAAATCTTAAGTGATCTTTTTCGTTCAACATAATAACATTTGGAAGCCCATCAAGTAATACATGAAGCAAAGGGCGCCAAATTTATCATATATTTCCAGGCACAAATTTGCGTGCATATCATAAGAAAATAATGGCACCGTGTTTGCTGTTATAGATAATTTATCTTCATATTGATTTGGTTTATCATTTTTCCGCGCATCCAAATAATTATATGAGACTCCTATATTTAAAAAAATTTTGAATTTGTCGAAGAAATCGTCTGGTGCATCTTTTATTTCCTTTTTTTTTAATAAATTCACAAATAAGTTTAAAACATTTTTTCATTGTATCCCTTCGTACAATACAAACATCGAATCCATTTTTTTTAAATATATTCAAATATATCTTTTCTCTGGTAATTTTTATATAAATTTGTAGTTCTACATAAATTAATATTAAAATTTGGAAAAAATTCTTTTATATTTTCAAAATTACTTAACACACAAGCTTTATGGATAGTCTCAAAATATCGATCATATTTATTTAGTAATATAAAGGCCTGTAAAAATACAACATTCAATTTCTGGTTATCTTTTAAAGAAATTATATCAATTTTATTATATAAATATATCAATTGTCCATATGAATTATTATTTATAAAATTAGCAAATGCACCATGATTATCGTGGCATTCACAATAACAACCATCTTTAAATGTCAATCATTTTTTTTAATACAAGAAAATTGAATGGGGTAGGGGATTACCATCGTTATATAGACACAATGTTCAAAATTTCTACCGCGTACTGTTGTTGTTACATGTTCTACACCATATCCACGAAAAATTTGATCATTGCTAGTAATTTTATATTCATCTGAAACCCGATAGTAAACATCGCCGCTTTTCTTCTTTATTAAAAACATGGTCTTTATAAATGTTTAATTCAAGAGAATTAACAGATCAATATATACAGGTATAATATATATGTATATCTTGTTTTTGTATATATATATATATATATATATATATATATATATATATATATATATATATATATATATATATATATATATATATATA
>NW_027168527.1:20000-22500 GCF_036898095.1 Palaemon carinicauda | reverse complement strand
AATTGAGAGGATTGCAGCAAGGTTGGAGTGGCCCCAAGAGTATTGGACCACTCTTATACAAAGTAAATTGGTTGGAAGAGCTCAGATGGTATATGTAACGCTGGAGGTGGATCTATCAGCAGATTATGAGAGTGTAAAGGCTATTGTCTTGAAGGCCTATGAGTTAGTCCCTGAAGCTTATAGGCAACGCTTCCGGAACTTAGAAAAATGTAGGGAACAAACTTTTGTTGAATTTGCCAGGGCGAAGGAACAGTATGCTAGTGATTGGTTCAAGTCCAAGGAGGTGGGAGATTTTGAGAGATTGAAAGAGTTAATGTTGGTGGAGGAGTTTAAGAGGTGTGTCCTGGATAAACTGAAGGTCCACTTCGAAGAGTTAAAACTCGAGACCGTTCAGGAGGTAGCCATCTCTAGTGACGAATATTGCTTGTCTCATAAGAGTGAGTTAGGGGGAGTAATGACAATGTGAAGTCTAGTTGGGTTAAGATGGGTAGGAATAATAATGCTAATCCGAATAATATTGCTAAGGTGTTTAACAGAAATAATCATGGAAGTAATAATAATCAGGGTAATAATCAGGGTAATGCTAATAGTAATTTTTCTCCTAACAGAGGTAATAGGCAAAATATATATAATCCAGAGAAATTGATAACATTGACGTGCTTCTTTTGCAATAAGAAGGGGCACGTAAAGAACATGTGTTATGCGTTGAGAAAATCACAAAATGCTAATGTTAGGCCAGTGATGGGTGTGGAAGAGAGAGAGAGAGAACCGACCCCAACAACGTCCGCTGATCAATGACTACATGGTTGTTTTAATAAGTATTTGTCCTTCGGTAGTGTCTCTTCCGCAAATTCGTCCGAGAAAAGACGAGTACGTACTTTGCGTGATACTGGTGCAGCGCAATCTTTGATCCTATGGGAAGCATTGCCTTGTAATTTTGTACCGAAAAGTGGGGAATTTGTGTTATTGGCTGGTTTTCCTGATACTGTAAAGTCGTTTGCTATTGAAAATTTTAATTTAGTCTGCCCTTCCTTTTCAGGGAATTTGAAATTGGCCATAGTAGATAAATTCCCGGTTATGGAGGTTGATGTTGTGATAGGGAATGATGTGGCTATGAAGAATAATAATTGTCCCATATTGATAAACCCTGATAGTGAAGTTGCAGCAGTTACTCGTTCTAGTGCTAGAATTGTTGACGCTGCAGACTCAACAATTGATGTAGATTTAAGTAGTTTAGATCGTAGTGATAGCCTAGCTGTAGATCTTGGAATGTTAACGGACAAGTTGAATTGGACTACTGAAGAGCTAATCAAAGCCCAGAAAAAGGAGTTTCGGGAACTTCCTATAAAATCAGGGGAGGTGTCTGATATGACTGGTCCCAAATTTAAGATAAATAATAATATTTTATATAGGTTGAGTAGCCTATGGATGTGGAAAATGTTGATCATGAAATTGTGAAACAGATAATGGTTCCTTTTGGTTACAGGAAGGAGTTATAGCCGATCCGTTGACAAATCTCTTGAGAAAGAAGGTAGCTTTTGTCTGGACGGATGAAACACAAAAGGCTTTTGATAATCTAAAAAGAGTTTTAATTAATTTCCCTGTCTTGAGAGCTCCTGATTTTGACCTTCCTTTTTCTCTTGCCACGGATGCAAGTAATGTTGGTGTAGGTGCGGCGTTGTTGCAGAATGACGAGCAGAGAGTTTCCCATCCTGTCGCATTCTTTCTAAAAAGTTGTCCTCCACCCAACGTAGGTATTCCACTGTGGAGAAAGAGACTCTTGCTTTAGTATTAGCTATTAACCATTTTCAGGTTTATCTCTCCTCCTCAGATATACCTTTTAAGGTCTTGACGGATCATAATCCCCTGACCTTCATCAGCAGATACAAGAATAAAAATCAACGATTGATGAGGTGGAGTTTCATGCTGCAAGAGTGGAATTTAGAATTTTCCCACATCCCAGGAAAAGATAATATTGTTCTCTCTCTCACAGCGTTGAATATTAGTTGATTGACAGAGGGCTATGCAGTTATTAAAGGTAGTATCTGTATCGTTCTAATTATGGTGTGTGTGCTGTTGAAGTGGGCACGTAGTGAGTAGAAGCAAATGTATATTTAAGATTTATTAATCATGGTTTGTTTACAGAAGACTATAATGTTTTGGGTATAGTATATGGGATCTGTAAGGTTAAAAGGTGAGGGTGATCACTGGTACTTTCTAATGATTGATTAATTAGATGGGTCATGGGCTCACGGGTCTGTAGCACAACACAGCCGTTTTTTAGGCGCTACAGGCTGGTGTATGAGTGGTACCCTAGACTGAGTTAAGGTTAATCTACTAAGGTTTAGAGGTGTCAGGTATGATAAGATTTATAATAAGCTAAGAAAAGAGATAGGCACTAATCTGGTATTCTGTATTTTCAGGCTAATAATTACGCTTCATCGATTTTGTTTGTTTGTTTGCGCAGGGGAGTCTTGTGGTGGTCTTCTCTGTGTCGTTC
>NW_027168527.1:5000-10000 GCF_036898095.1 Palaemon carinicauda | reverse complement strand
GCCACCCTATTTGCATAACTCCATTTTTTTTAACATCTGACAAAACGATAAATTTGCTGAAGGTAATAATCTGTTCCATAGCTTGCAATTTGGTTTTTATAAAGGCCTTGGAGTATGTGATACCCTTCTTACAATCTCCAATACGATACAGAATTCTCTTGATTGTGGTCAGGAAGTTTGTATGATTTGTCTTGATTTTAGAGCTGCCTTGGACCATGTTAATCATGAGGTTCTTGTTTTCAAACTCAAACAATTTTGAGGGGCATGTTCGTTTCTTAGCATCATTATTCAGTTTTTAAGTAATAGATTGCAAAGAGTTGTTGTTGATGGGTACCATAGTGAGTATAGGGATGTGATATATGGTGTTCCTCGTGGCCCATTTTTTTTTCTTACTCTATATACAGAACATGTGGTTTGGCTCAGAAAACAAGATTGTTGCATATGCTGATGATGCTATTCTCTCTGCATCAATTCCATCTCCGGAATGTAAATCTGTGGTTGCGGATTTCCTCAATAGAGATCTAGCTCCTCAACATCCGGATCTCAGCATTGATAATTTTTCTTTAACTCTATAAGACACTCTTTTAAATTTTAGGTGTGATTCCCGGCGGCAAATTTACTTTTCAGAAACACATTAGGGCTGTGTCTTTTTCAATTGCCCCCAAAAATGGGTTAATTAAGAAAGTCTTTTTGGGGATCAATGTATTTTGAAGAAGTGTTTTAAGTCTCTCATTTTACCTTCTCTTTAGTATTGTTCCCCTGCGTGATCTTCAGCTGCTGATTCTCTCTTAATTTGTTGGCTAGGAAATTACGGTCTATTAAATTTCTTATTCCTTATTTAGATATTAATCTTTGGCACCGTCTTTCAATTAGTTTATTATCCATGTTGCATAAGATCTTTTATAATTCTGACCCTCCTTCACCATCATATCTCCCCAGATAGTTCCATCATGTTCGTAATGCTAGGCATGCAGTTAATTCTGATAGTCAGCCCTTCTCCATCAAAAGGCTCTATACTACACAGTATTTTAGAAGTTTTATTCTAGCTGTGATCAATTTGGGGAATAAACTTCCTAATCGGGTAGTTGGATCAGTGGAACTTCAAAAGTTCAAACTTGCAACAAATCTTTTAATGTTAAACATGCTAACATAAGTCTTTCTATAGTTTATATATGCAATATCTATGTTAATATTTTTATTTTTTTTTAAATATAATATTTTATTTATTCATTATTTCTTGTATCGTGTACTCCTTTCAATATTTCCTTTCCTCACTGGGCTATTTTCCCTGCTGGAGCCCTTGGGCTTATAGCATCTTGCTTTTCCAACTAGGCTTATAACTTAGCGAGAAATAATATATATATATATATATATATACATATATATATATATATATATATATTATGTATTGTATATATAGTATTTATATACATCTATATATATATATATATACATATATATATATATATATATATATGTATGTATATATATGTATACATACATATATATATATATATATATATACATATATATACATATATATATATATATATATATTTATATGTATACATGCATACATATATATATATATATATATATGATATATAGATATATATATATATATGATATATAGATATATATATATATATATATATACATATATATATATATATATATATGTATATATATAATTTACTGAATTAACTTTAATTTCTTTATTCACTATCATTTGTTGTAAATTAGATTAACATGGCCCTGCCTTCCTTTTAAAAAAATAAGCATATATAACAACCAAGTGTTGAACCTTTTATTTCCATTCATGTTCCAGAATAGTGATTTCAAATATCATATAGACCTTCAAGGTATTATTTTGCTTTATTCTTTTTCCATAATTGTGACTTTAAATAACGTATATAAGTTGTAGGTGTAATTTATTTGTTCTATTCGTTTTCCAGACTTACTTCAGCAACAAGTACGAATAGCTATTATGGTGCCCAAAGTAGTTGAATGCACCAAGAGAGAAATCACATAAACTTGAGTTTCATGTCACGTTAGCGAAGAGATATGTGATTTGAATTAAAACCAATTCCCAAGATAAAAAGAACTTGTGCCAGCTGAACCCGGATGTATTGCCATTTATTACATGTAATTAATATTATTTAAATCAAGCAAGCCTAAGATGCTTTACACAGATTTCAGTGTAAATTATACAGTTATCGAGACTCTTCCCGATAACATCGTCTATGCCCTTTTCATATCCATTCTATACAAATTTTGCCAAGGGATCATGAATAAGTTATAGATTAGTGCAATAAAAATAATGATATCTTAATTACAATGTCATGAGTAATCTGAAATATATATATATATATATATATATATACATATATATATACATATATATATATATATATATATATATATATTTCCTTAGAAATTGACACGGTAAAATCCTCCGACTCTGTGAAAAACCTTTCACATATTTCTTATTTCTTCATTCCTCAAAGAACCCACTAAGGGAAATGTGAGGAATTCGTGAAGATGCTTGTAGAGGAGACTATCCAGGATTTTTCTAAAATCGGCCAACGCTGCAGGACATGCGAAGGGCACTATAGAATGCTTCCTCTTCTTTGAGGTTTTGCGCAAGTATGAGGTTCCTGGGTGTATATATGTTTGAATAAATGAAGAGAAAAGAAAAAAAAAAACATCTATATCTGCAGTCTTTACTTCCAGTTATAATGGATACAGAAAATATTTGTGTGGAATAAACTAGATTTAAGAATTTCTTTCCGAAGTGCAAATTATTGGTTAGAAGATTATAATTATTTTTTGTGGTCCGTTGCACATGTCGAATACTTACATTTCTGTATGCTTACGTCAAAAGGTTTTATATATATATATATATATATATGTGTGTGTGTGTGTGTGTATATATATATATATATATATACACACACACACACATATATATATATATATATATATATCCTGTACAACTGAATATCGATGCTCAAGCTTATCAACAATTGCAGAAAAGCTTTGTTGAAATACTGTTTTGTCAGTTATCTTTTTTATGGACAATGGTATACTTTTCTTATTTTAAATATGCAAATTTTTATAGTTATTATACTAAAATTTTTAATGATTTGGTCAATAAACACCCAGTAATGACGTTCGGAAATCTAGCTATAAAATTTCTTATTAAGATAATTTCTTTTAGTATTTTGAATGTATTTGGAAAACAAAATATTTTATTTTCCCTCGATTTCTAATTCTTTCTTTTTTTTATTTCAATGCGTGTTTTTTTTTTATGTTCAGGATTGAAGAAATAATTACAAGTCCTGTAATATTGGTTAACTTTTATGTAGTGATGAATATTTTGCAATTAACATTTCTTCTTTCCTGAAACTCAATATTCCAGTCCCATTAGCCATCATACGTCAGAATAAAAATTAATGCAAATATCACCCCCTCTTCCAGAAAAACACTAAACTATTTAACTATAAATCAACCTGCCAATAGTTCTTCACAGTTTTGAAAGACGTAAATAAAGAGTTTTGATTATAACATGTGAAGGAAGGATTCGTGTCTGGAGGATTTCGAGACGAATGGTAAACTAAACCAATCCCAGAATGATTGAAGGATGTTATTACATTAATCCATATTTACAATAAACACAAATGTACACAGGTGTATATAATTTGGACAGGTATTGAATAAAGTTATTTGTCTTTAAAGATATCTATCTAAACAGAAGGTCACTGATTGACATCGCTTCGATCAATATATCGAACTTCATTGGAGAAAAATGTCTTTACTCGCGAATAAAAATCAAACTTTATCTTGAAAGCTTCGTATGGAGAAGCTTGAGGTCATTTATCTTAATGTTGGCCTTTTTTTTTCTGGCGAGCACAAAACCCGCTATTATCTTTCTTTTAGACTAGCGATCTTTTGGATGAGGGTTTAAGACCTGCTCAACCTCTATAGTTCCTTACTGTGTCCACAACCTCACCATCCTTGTCAGCTAGGGATGGAGTTTTTGGGGTACCCTATACGTCTACCTATTGAGTTATCAGCCGACATTGCCTGGTTTTCCGTAGTCCTAGCTTGATTTAAAGGGGTCCTGGGAGTTGATCAAATGTATACATAGTCAGTCTCTCGGGGATTGTCACTCTCACCTGTCTATGAAAATATTGTCCAGGATTTTTACCAAAATATTAATTATTTTTCACTATTATTTATGAGGGAAGGCATCTTTTTTTTCTTTTACTCAATAAGCGAGATAGAAAATACTGAAGGGAAAATAGGAAAATTTGACAAAATAATATTGACTTCATCATTATTGATGAGGTAAGGTAATTTTTATAATACATAATAAAAGGATATAAAGAAATAAAAAAAAAAGAAATAAATAAAAATTGAAATCTTCCTACATTGGCCCGCAACTCCAAATTGCTCGAAGCTTTTTCCAGCTAGATTCTAAAACTCTACGCTCAGATACCAGAAAATAAATGACCTGTTAATGCTTAGGCCAAGGAAAAAAAGGGGAAAGGAAGCAATTAGGGGCGTAATTTTGGCAGAATCGATGAACTGGAGTTTCAAAACGTAAATGTTAAAACAGAAAGAACTGACCAGTGTATTATATTTTATTTATCTATTTCTTTTTAAGGTGGGGGGTGGATGACCTATTTCTTTACCTTCTTTATTTGTCAGCAGGGGGGTTTTCCAATGTTTCTTTGATCGTCAAGCTGGAAATTGGGATCTTTTCAAAATTCTAATAATTATTCCAAATTCAAATACATTTTATTTTCAGGAATTTTATCGTGTTCTTTTCCATGTAAAATAAAATGAAAGTAAAAATCAACAAAATTGAAGGAAAATATCAATGGACCAAAGAATTAGGAAAAGTAAACAGGAATGGATGCCCTTCTGGCTATTCCATTTCCTTGTTCAATCTACAGAGAAAAGACTCCGGTTAGTGAACCTTGCCTATTAAGTTA
>NW_027168526.1:60000-68018 GCF_036898095.1 Palaemon carinicauda | reverse complement strand
CCCAAAGATAGATAAGCTTGGATAGATATAGATATATGGATAGATCCTAATCTGTAGGGTGTAGGATAGATGATAGACAGGATAGGATAGACATGCCTCTCCGTGGATAGATGGATATGATCCCCCCCCCACCACCACCACCAGGAAAGCTGTGTTTGTTGGATAGATATAGATATATGGATAGATCCTAATTTGTAGGGTGTAGGATAGATGATAGACAGGATAGGATAGACATGCCTCTCCGTGGATAGATGGATATGATCCCCCCCCCACCACCACCACCAGGAAAGCTGTGTTTGTTGGATAGATATAGATATATGGATAGATCCTAATTTGTAGGGTGTAGGATAGATGATAGACAGGATAGGATAGACATGCCTCTCCGTGGATAGATGGATATGATCCCCCCCCCACCACCACCACCAGGAAAGCTGTGTTTGTTGGATAGATATAGATATATGGATAGATCCTAATTTGTAGGGTGTAGGATAGATGATAGACAGGATAGGATAGACATGCCTCTCCGTGGATAGATGGATATGATCCCCCCCCCCCACCACCACCACCAGGAAAGCTGTGTTTGTTGGATAGATATAGATATATGGATAGATCCTAATTTGTAGGGTGTAGGATAGATGATAGACAGGATAGGATAGACATGCCTCTCCGTGGATAGATGGATATGATCCCCCCCCCCACCACCACCACCAGGAAAGCTGTGTTTGTTGGATAGATATAGATATATGGATAGATCCTAATTTGTAGGGTGTAGGATAGATGATAGACAGGATAGGATAGACATGCCTCTCCGTGGATAGATGGATATGATCCCCCCCCACCACCACCACCAGGAAAGCTGTGTTTGTTGGATAGATATAGATATATGGATAGATCCTAATTTGTAGGGTGTAGGATAGATGATAGACAGGATAGGATAGACATGCCTCTCCGTGGATAGATGGATATGATCCCCCCCCCACCACACCACCAGGAAAGCTGTGTTTGTTGGATAGATATAGATATATGGATAGATCCTAATTTGTAGGGTGTAGGATAGATGATAGACAGGATAGGATAGACATGCCTCTCCGTGGATAGATGGATATGATCCCCCCCAGCACCAGGAAAGCTGTGTTTGTTGGATAGATATAGATATATGGATAGATCCTAATTTGTAGTTTGTAGGATAGATGATAGACAGGATAGGATAGACATGCCTCTCCGTGGATAGATGGATATGATCCCCCCCAGCACCAGGAGAGCTGTGTTTGTTGGATAGATATAGATATATGGATAGATCCTAATCTGTAGGTGTGTAGGATAGATGATAGACAGGATAGGATAGACATGCCTCTCCGTGGATAGATGGATATGATCCCCCCCCCCCCCAGCACCAGGAGAGCTGTGTTTGTTGGATAGATATAGATATATGGATAGATCCTAATCTGTAGGGTGTAGGATAGATGATAGACAGGATAGGATAGACATGCCTCTCCGTGGATAGATGGATATGATCCCCCCCCAGCACCAGGAGAGCTGTGTTTGTTGGATAGATATAGATATATGGATAGATCCTAATCTGTAGGGTGTAGGATAGATGATAGACAGGATAGGATAGACATGCCTCTCCGTGGATAGATGGATATGATCCCCCCCAGCACCAGGAGAGCTGTGTTTGTTGGATAGATATAGATATATGGATAGATCCTAATCTGTAGGGTGTAGGATAGATGATAGACAGGATAGGATAGACATGCCTCTCCGTGGATAGATGGATATGATCCCCCCCAGCACCAGGAGAGCTGTGTTTGTTGGATAGATATAGATATATGGATAGATCCTAATCTGTAGGGTGTAGGATAGATGATAGACAGGATAGGATAGACATGCCTCTCCGTGGATAGATGGATATGATCCCCCCCCCCCCCCCCAGCACCAGGAAAGCTGTGTTTGTTGGATAGATATAGATATATGGATAGATCCTAATCTGTAGGGTGTAGGATAGATGATAGACAGGATAGGATAGACATGCCTCTCCGTGGATAGATGGATATGATCCCCCCCCCCCCACCACCACCACCAGGAAAGCTGTGTTTGTTGGATAGATATAGATATATGGATAGATCCTAATTTGTAGGGTGTAGGATAGATGATAGACAGGATAGGATAGACATGCCTCTCCGTGGATAGATGGATATGATCCCCCCCCCCACCACCACCAGGAAAGCTGTGTTTGTTGGATAGATATAGATATATGGATAGATCCTAATTTGTAGGGTGGAGGATAGATGATAGACAGGATAGGATAGACATGCCCTTCCGTGGATAGATGGATATGCCCCCCCCCCCACCACCACCAGGAAAGCTGTGTTTGTTTCTCTTGACCAATTCAACTCCAACTTTGAAGTTGAGTAATCATCATAAGTTATAATTGGACCTTTTGAGAGTGTGTTGGCTCAGCACTCCTGAGGCGGCAGTAGATGTCTCGCTTCTTGGCGTCTTCCTCCTCCTCCTTCGGGTTGTTTTGACGAGGGTATTCCCTTGGGGATGATAGTGAGTAGTAGTAGTAGTAGTAGTAGTAGTAGTAGTAGTATTAGTAGTAGTAGTAAGCACTCCTGAGGCGGCAGTAGATGTCTTGCTTCTTGGAGTCTTCCTCCTTCGGGTTGTTTTGACGAGGGTATTCCCTTGGGGTAGTAGTAGTAGTAGTAGTAGTAGTAGTAGTAGTAGTAGTAGTAGTAGTAGTAGTAGTAGTAGAAGAAGAGAGAGAGAGAGAGAGAGAGAGAGAGAGAGAGAGAGAGAGAGAGAGAGAAAAGGAGTTACTTTGATGGCGTAGTGACTTCAGATGTGTTTCTATTTCTTCTTTATATATAAATATTTATAAATATTTATATTCATTTCTTTATTATTTGTTTAATATTTATATATATATATCTATCTATATATATATATATATATTATATATATATATATATATATGTGTGTGTGTGTGTGTGTGTGTGTGTGTGTGTGTGTGTGTGTGTGTGTATATATACCCAAAACGGCCATTTTTTTTTCTTTAGACCCTAAAAAAGCTTTTTTTTTCTTTTGTCATTGACACCCCCCAGAAAAGTCATGAAAACTGCTCTCTCTCTCTCTCTCTCTCTCTCTCTCTCTCTCTCTCTCTCTCTCTCTCTCTCTCTCAGGGTAAAATCTGTATGTGAAAAATAAAGATCAAATTACTAATTACCGTAATTTCTTGCCTTCTGCTACGTACTGTAGTTATTCATACCGTGAGCTCTCTTGCTTAATGTAATTTAATTAATGTAATTGCGTATTTAAATGCTTATGCAAATAAACGGGTTTAATTACAGTCCGTATTCCCGTGTTACTGATTTGCGTTTAGACACTTTGTTTATGTGTTGCAATGTTTGTTTATTTCTGCTATTTAAAGGGGACTTTCTTTTTGTCATATGTTATAATTTAGTTATAGAGGTTTAATAGATCAGTTAGGGTTGTTGTTTTTGTTGTTCTTCTTCTTTAAGGGTTGTTTTTGTTGTTCTTGTTTAAAGGTTGTTTTTGTTGTTCTTCTTTAAGGGTTGTTGTTTTTTGTCGTTGTTCTTGTTTAAGGGTTGTTGTTTTTGTTATTTGTTCTTGTTTAAAGGTTGTTTTTGATGTTGGTCTTCTTTAAGGGTTGTTGTTTTTGTTGTTGTTCTTGTTCAAATGGTTGTTTTTGTTGTTCTTGTTAAGGGTTGTTGTTTTTGTTGTTGCTCTTCTTTATGGGTTGTTGTTTTTGTTTTTGTCGTAATTATATAAGGGTTGTTGTTTTTGTTATTGTTCTTGTTTAAAGGTTGTTTTTGATGTTCTTCTTTAAGGGTTGTCGTTTTTGTTATTGTTGTTGTTTAAGGGTTGTTTTTGTTGTTGCTCTTCTTTAAGGGTTGTTGTTTTTGTTATTGTTTGAAGTTAGTTGACTTTTGTTTGTTTTTTCTTTTTTCATATGGAGTTATAATTTAGTTATAGAGGTTGTAATACATCAGTTAGGGTTGTTGTTTTTGTTGTTGTTCTTGTTCAAGGGTTGTTATTGTCGTTGGTCTTGTTTAAGTTCTGTTGTTTTTGCTATTGTTCAAGATGTACGAACATATCTTTTTAAAATAAAATAGAATTATCATTGACTTTTATTTTCCTTCGTGGCTAAGTGATAACTCACTGTTGTTACAAGTTTCCCGGTAAGTCACTGTTGTTACAAGTTTCCTGGACCAGGGTTCGACTCCTAGGGGGTCAGAAACTATTATCTTTGAGTGGTTCTGCCTGGGGCTCTGATCCTAAGGTCGGTGAATGAATCCAAACATTCATGTATCAAATTATAAGGCTTATTTGAATGTGAAAAACACGTATAAATGTGTAAAATTATCATATATATATATATATATATATATATATATATATATATATATATATATATATATATGTATATGTACATATATATATATATATATATATATATATATATATATATATATATATATGTATATATTGAACGAGCAATTCATCAGTGAATCAGCAGTAAAAGGCTGAAGTAATTCAACTCTTTCTAATGTCACCCATCAGTGTATGCATATATATATATATTATATATATATATATATATATATATATATATATATATATATATATATACATATATTGAACGAGCAATTCATCAATGAATCAGCAGTAAAAGGCTGAGTTAATTTACCTCTTTCTAAAGTCACCCATCGGTGCATGCAACATAGCTGTGAATTTAACCATACTCCCAGTTCCACTGAAAACGCAAATGACATTGTTTGTCCCATACTGAGGGCGCAGGCAGATGAAAAAGCATATTTATAGTTAATGGATGTATAGCATAATCACATTGGACACCTATGTCCCGTGCCATGTCCTCTGTCTCTGATGCTTTGACAAAAACATAAAAAAAAGGGTGTTAATTAACAGCTTAGGATAATTACTTCATTAATGGGATACGTTGTCAAGGGATGCTAATACGTCTGTAAATAATGTCGTAATTAGAGCTCATGATTGACTGGCCTCAGGCCTTTTTTATAATCTAATTTCTGACGGTTCAGATTTTCAGGCTTTTTTTGACGTCTGTGATCTGTCTCTCGTCCCTATCTCGATTCTATCTTCCGTTGTTTATCTATCGTTCCTATCCTAGCTCTGTCTTCAGTTGTTTTTCTATCGTTCCTATCCAAGCTCTTGTCTTCAGTTGTTTTTCTATCGTTTCTATCATTCCTATCCAAGCTCTTGTCTTTGTTTTTCTATCGTTTTATACCCTAGCTCTGTCTTCTGTTGTTTTTCTATTGTTCCTATCCAAGCTCTTGTCTTCAGTTGTTTTTCTATCGTTTCTATCATTCCTATCCAAGCTCTTGTCTTTGTTTTTCTATCGTTTTATACCCTAGCTCTGTCTTCTGTTGTTTTTCTATCTTCCTATCCAAGCTCTTGTCTTCAGTTGTTTTTCTATCGTTTCTATCCAAGCTCTATCTTCCGTTGTTTTTCTATCGTTCCTATCCTAGCTCTATCTTCCTTTGTTTTTCTATCGTTCCTATCCAAGCTTTGTCTTCAGTTGTTTTTCTATCGTTTCTATCCTAGCTCTATCTTCCTTTGTTTTTTCTATCGTTCCTATCCTAGCTCCATCTATCGTTGTTGTTCTATCGTTCCTATCCAAGCTCTTGTCTTCCGTTGTTTTTCTATCGTTCCTATCCAAGCTCTTGTCTTCCGTTGTTTTCCTATCGTTCCTGTCCAAGCTCTTGTCTTCCGTTGTTTTTCTATCGTTCCTATCCAAGCTCTTGTCTTCCGTTGTTTTCCTATCGTTCCTGTCCAAGCTCTTGTCTTCCGTTGTTTTTCTATCGTTCCTATCCTGGTTCCATCTATCGTTGTTTTTCTACTGTTCCTATCCAAGCTTTGTCTTCAGTTGTTTTTCTATCGTTTCTATCCTAGCTCTATCTTCCTTTGTTTTTCTATCGTTCCTATCCTAGCTCTTGTCTTCCTTTGTTTTTCTATCGTTCCTATCCAAGCTCTTGTCTTCAGTTGTTTTTCTGTTGTTCCTATTCAAGCTCTATCTTCATTGTTTTTCTATCGTTCCTATCCAAGCTCTATCTTCCGTTGTTTTCCTATCGTTCCTATCCAAGCTCTTGTCTTCAGTTGTTTTTCTATTGTTCCTATCCAAGCTCTGTCTTCCGTTGTTTTCCTATCGTTCCTATCCAAGCTCTGTCTTCCGTTGTTTTCCTATCGTTCCTATCCAAGCTCTTGTCTTCAGTTGTTTTTCTATTGTTCCTATCCAAGCTCTGTCTTCCGTTGTTTTCCTATCGTTCCTATCCAAGCTCTGTCTTCCGTTGTTTTCCTATCGTTCCTATCCAAGCTCTTGTCTTCAGTTGTTTTTCTATTGTTCCTATCCAAGCTCTGTCTTCCGTTGTTTTCCTATCGTTCCTATCCAAGCTCTTGTCTTCAGTTGTTTTTCTATCGTTTCTATCATTCCTATCCAAGCTCTATCTTCCGTTGTTTTCCTATCGTTCCTATCCAAGCTCTTGTCTTCAGTTGTTTTTCTATCGTTTCTATCATTCCTATCCAAGCTCTTGTCTTCCTTTGTTTTTCTATCATTCTATCCAAGCGCTTGTCTTCCGTTGTTTTTCTATCGTTCCTATCCTGGTTCCATCTATCGTTGTTTTCTATTGTTCCTATCCAAGCTTTGTCTTCAGTTGTTTTTCTATCGTTTCTATCCTAGCTCTATCTTCCTTTGTTTTTCTATCGTTCCTATCCAAGCTCTATCTTCCATTGTTTTCCTATCGTTCCTGTCCAAGCTCTATCTTCCATTGTTTTCCTATCATTCCTATCCAAGCTCTGTCTTCAGTTGTTTTTCTATCGTTCCTATCCTAGCTCTATCTTCATTGTTTTTCTATCGTTCCTATCCTAGCTCCATCTTCAGTTGTTTTTCTATCGTTCCCATCCTAGCTACATCATCCGTTATTTTTCTGTCGTTTCTATCCTAGCTCCATTATCCGTGTTTTTTTCTATCGTTCCTATCCTAGCTCCATCATCCTTTTTTTTCTTCAGAGCGAGGTGAGTCAGGAATTCCTGTGTCCAGCTGTACATCCAGCCATTCTTACTCATTCCATTGTATGTATCAACCAAGTATTTATCTACTTCTGTATACTTGTCTTTTTCCAAAGATTCAGCTTTAAAACTGCTACTTTAGATGTGCTATGCATATGAATAATGTCATCTTTTCTAGGACACCCCACTTTTACATCATAATCACCTAACACGACCTTTCTTTACATTTACTCCTTGAACTCCATAACTAATCCATCATTTTTGTTTTGAAAAGACAAAACACAACTACATATTGAAGGTTTAAAGGTTGCTTATGATTGTCAGAGGCAGGAAATAGTGACAATGCCCTAGAGAACTGAACATATATATCATCGTCCCCAGGCCCGCCACTCTATTGTACCTTACGTGTTTCATACACGCTCATACACTGTAACGGTATTGCTTTTTCTTGTCTTATTGCTCGCTCTTCCCTACACTGATAAAAGACCAACCTGTGTAAGCTTGCTAGGTCATGTGTTATTTTGTTTGAATTTTTGCAACGTTCTTGCTCGCAAATCCTTGTGTATAAGCTCGACGTCTGTTTTAATAGTATAATTGCATTCACCTCACCTCTCTGTTACGACCTAACAGCCCACTCGCACACCATCAAGCTGATGACTCAGCAGGTAGACATATAGGCCACCCTGAAAACCCCAATACCTAGCTCATAAAGATGGTGAGGTAGTAGACAACAAGAAACTATAGAGCTTGAATGGGTCTCGAATCCCTGTGGAGCATATTGCGAGGCATGGACGTTACCAATAGGCTACCACAAATGGACAGAGTTTTTTTGTTGTCTTTCAATTTTATATTTAAAAAATCTATTAATTCGCTGTCTTTCACCTTTATATTTCAAAAATCTATTAATTCGCTGTCTTTCACCTTCATATTTCAAAAATCTATTAATTCGTATA
>NW_027168526.1:50000-57500 GCF_036898095.1 Palaemon carinicauda | reverse complement strand
AGGTTTGCATCGGGATATTAATTATAATAATGTTTTCTTAAGGTTTAAAGGTTTAAAGGTCGCTCATGAATGGCAGAGGCAAGGGACAGGGACATTGCCCTAGCAATCAGGACAATGCCCTTGAGGCTGACCACATATATGATCAGCGCCCAAGCCTCTTCTCCACCCAAGCTAGGACCAGGAAGAGCCAGGCAGTGGCTACTGATGACTCAGCAGATAGACCTATAGGCTCCCCAAACCCCCCCAACCTTAGCTCACAAGGATGGTAAGGTTGCAGACACTAATGGCACTAAAGGGTCTGAGCGGGACTCGAACCCCCGTCTGGCAAACACCAAAAGAGACGTTACCAATCAGGCCACAACAACCTTTAATTTATGTTTCCATTTTTTTTTTCATGTTTGACTTTTATTGTTTTTCTTATATTTATAGATAATATAACTTGCATCAATTTATATATCTGAATTTGTGACACTTATACTTGTCTTCCACTGTCTTGGGATAGAGTTCTCATGCTTGAGGGTTCACTATTCTTATTTCTCTTCCTCTTGTTATTTCGAAGTGTTTATAGTTAATATAGGAAAGATTCATTTTGAAGTTCTTATTACTCTTAAACTTTTCTTGTAGTCTGTTTCCTTATTTCCTTTTCCTCCTTAGGCTATTTTCCCTGCCGGAGCCCTTGAGCTTATAGCACCCCTGCTTTTCCAAGTAGGGTTGTAGCTTAGCAAGTAATAATAATAATAATAGTAATAATAATAATAATAATGATAATAATAATAGTAATAATCATCATTATCATCATAATAATAATAATAATAATAATAATAATAATAATAATGATAATAATAATAATAATAATAATAATAATAATAGTAATAGTAATAATAATTGTAATAATAATAACAATCATAATAATAATGATAATAATAATAATAATAATAAAATAACATATTAATTTACACAATTTGGTTTTGTTAAGCCGTGACTCGATTTCATAGCCTTATCTGAATGCGTTAACATCAATTTCCTTCACTGTTGAAAATTGGCTACAAGAAAAACGGTAAAAATCCTTGAATAAATGTTGCCAGGCATTTACCGTATTAAAAATATATATTGACGTATAGGAGTGATATTACGGTCACCAAGCCGTAAAAGATAATAGCAAAGTAGGGTAGAAATTACGGTCGCCTGTATTTTACTGAAATACGACTAAGAACAGTATATTTTTTACGGAAAATTTATGATTAAAATTACGGGTTTATTTTAACATTTTTTTAAGTGTTTCTTGAGAAATGATATAGCGACAGTTCGAAGCCTGATCTTTGATGGAAGGAATATGTTAATTTAGCTTTATAAATGAAATTAACAACTTAAGAAAACCGAAGTGAAGGTGTGACATGCATCTATTTTCTTAAGAGAATCTGATGCAAATAAATTTTCTTTAATAAGAGTTTTTATTATTGTTTTTATCTGATTGTGATTCATATCCCTTATGTGAATATGTGACTCATAATCATCTTAGATGAACTTGTGACACATACATTTTCGTATGTGAATTATGTGACTTACATTAATTTTCTAATGTGAATTTTGTGACTTACATTCATTATCTTATGTGAATTTTGTGACTTACATTCATTATCTTATGTGAATTTTGTGACTTACATTAATTTTCTTATGTGAATTTTGTGATTTACATTAATTTTCTTATGTGAATTTTGTGACTTCCATTAAGTTTCTTATGTGAATTATGTGACTTACATTCATTTTCTAATGTGAATTTTTTGACTTACATTAATTTTCTAATGTGAATTTTGTGACTGACATTAATTTTCTAATGTGAATTTTGTGACTGACATTAATTTTCTAATGTGAATTTTGTGACTGACATTAATTTTCTAATGTGAATTTTGTGACTGACATTAATTTTCTAATGTGAATTTTGTGACTGACATTAATTTTCTAATGTGAATTTTGTGACTGACATTAATTTTCTAATGTGAATTTTGTGACTGACATTAATTTTCTAATGTGAATTTTGTGACTGACATTAATTTTCTAATGTGAATTTTGTGACTTACATTCATTTTCTAATGTGAATTTTTGACTTACATTAATTTTCTAATGTGAATTTTGTGACTGACATTAATTTTCTAATGTGAATTATGTGACTTACATTCATTTTCTAATGTGAATTTTTTGACTTACATTAATTTTCTAATGTGAATTTTGTGACTGACATTAATTTTCTAATGTGAATTTTGTGACTGACATTAATTTTCTAATGTGAATTTTGTGACTGACATTAATTTTCTAATGTGAATTTTGTGACTGACATTAATTTTCTAATGTGAATTTTGTGACTTACATTCATTTTCTTATGTGAATTTTGTGACTTACATTAATTTTCTTATGTGAATTTTGTATTTTACATTAATTTTCTAATGTGAAAATGTAATGTTACTCTTTTTATTTCTTTCTCAGGGAGCGTGACTTGCATACCATCTCATCCTTGAAGGTAAGTGAAAAAAAAAAATTTATGTGATTATGTGACTTGCATCATGTTTATTCTAATATATTTAATTATTGTGCTTATTATAACGTGTGACTAGCATGTATATTCTTTTTTATGAAGATGTAACTCGCGTAACTCCTCAATTTTCTTTAAAAAATGTATAATTCATGTACATGTAAAGATGTAACTCACATCCCATGTCCTATATGAAGATATAACTCACATCCCATTTCCTATGTGAAGATGTAACTCACATCCCATTTCCTATGTGAAGATGTAACTCACATCCCATTTCCTATGTGAAGATGTAACTCACATCCCATTTCCTATGTGAAGATGTAACTCACATCCCATGTCCTATGTGAAGATGTAACTTGCTTAGGCTATCTTTTCTCGTGTGAAGATGTAACTCGCATAGGCTATCTTTTCTCGTGTGAAGATGTAACTCGCTTAGGCTATCTTTTCTCGTGTGAAGATGTAACTCGCTTAGGCTATCTTTTCTTGTGTGAAGATGTAACTCGCGTAGGCTATCTTTTCTCGTGTGAAGATGTCACTCGCATCCCATTTTCTATGTGAAAATGTAAGTCGCATCCGTTTTCCCCATGTGAAGATGTAAATCAGATCCCATTTCCAATGTGAAGATGTAACTCACACCCCTTACCGTCTGAAGATGTAATTCATATCCCTTTTCTCGTGTGAAGATTTAACTCTCATATCTTTTCCCGTGTGAATATGTAACTAGCATATCTTTTCCCATGTGAAGATGTAACTCGCATCCCTTTTCCCGTGTGAAGATGTAACTCACACCCCTTTTCCCGTGTGAAGATGTAACTCACACCCCTTTTTGCCGTGTGAAGATGTAACTCCCATCCCTTTTCCCGTGTGAAGATTTAACTCGCATCCCTTTTCATGAGTGAAGATGTAACTCACATCCCTTTTCCTGTGTGAAGATGTAACTCATCCTTTGTGCCGTGTGAAGATGTAACTCACACCCCTTTTCCCGTGTGATGATGTAACTTACATCCCATTTCCTATGTGAAGATGTAACTCACATCCCTTTTCCCATGTGAAGATGTAACTCACATCCCTTTTACTATGTGAAGATGTAATTCGCATCTCTTTTCCCATGTGAAGATGTAACTTACATGCCATTTCCTATGTGAAGATGTAACTCACACCCTTTTCCCGTGTGAAGATGTAACTTGCATCCCATTTCCTATGTGAAGATGTAATTCACATCCCATTTCCTATGTGAAGATGTAATTCAAATCCCTTTTCCCATGTGAAGATGTAAGATGTAATTCACATCCCTTTTCCCATGTGAAGATGTAACTTACATCCCATTTCCTGTGTGAAGATGTAATTCACATCCCTTTTCCCATGTGAAGATGTAAGATGTAATTCACATCCCTTTTCCCATGTGAAGATGTAACTCACATCCCATTTCCTATGTGAAGATGTAACTCACATCTTTTTTCTCAATCTGCAATATTTTCCCATTTTTTAAAGTGAATTTGTAATTTTGTATTTTTCCATTTTCAACATTTTCATAACAAACGTTGAATTGATTAAGAAATACTCTAGACTATAATCATATTGTCTTCATTCATATAAGTTTATGAATTTAATTTTATTCATCGACATTTTTTTTTACATTTTTTCATTTTACATCGTTTTATCAGGCGGGCTGAAATCCAAAGAAATTTGCAAAGTTGTCTAGGCGAAATTTCCATCCTTTTTTTATAACAAAGAGGCGGCAAAACTTGCCTCGCTCATTACGTCCAGGGGGTCCTTAAAAAGAAAGACCATTTTCCCCTATTTCGCCAAAATAAAAGACTGTCAAAATCACTTTAAAGTTTGCTTCTGAAAGTTTGTCCACAGCGCGAAAAAAAAAAGTCAATTTAATCTCATTCACATTCAAGGTTTTTCTTTTAGCTCCTCCGAGCGATAAGAGAGAGAAAGGGAGAGAATAGATAGAAAAAAAATAGCTAATGAAACTAGGGCTGGATTCTTTTCTTCCTAATGTATACATCAAACTCTCTCTCTCTCTCTCCTCTCTCTCTCTCTCTCTCTCTCTCTCTCTCTCTCTCTCTCTCTCTCTCTCTCTCTACTAAGTTTTAAACATGGAGGCTGTTCGAGGACAATATAGCGGAGGAAATTAAGCTGTTCTCACCCCCCAAAAGTCCTTTAAAATTCTAATCCTGCAGAGGCTGAGGAGGAGGAGGAGGTGTGAGTTTCTGAAGGGTGTTTTTGGATCCTTATCATTTTGGGGAGAAGAAGAAGAAGAAGAAGAAGAAGAAGAAGAAGAAGAAGAAGAGAGGAGGAGGAGGAGGAGGAGGAGGAGGAGGAGGAGGAGGAGGAGGAGGAGGAGGAGGAGGAGAAGAAGAAGAAGTTTGTGTGCTTGGGAGAAAATTTGTTATCAGTTTAGACGAGATGTTGAAAAATGGTTTGTCGTGAAAGGTAGAAGAAATGATTGGAGTATTTTGATGGATAAAAGAAAGGGGAAGCGAGAGAGAGAGAGAGAGAGAGAGAGAGAGAGAGAGAGAGAGAGGAGAGAGAGAGAGAGAGAGAGTTATCTGTTGAAGAATTTCACCCATGTAGAGGGCTGACCTGTTTGAGTGGGGATACCTCAACGTGGTGAAAGGGTTTGCGTATCGCCATGATCAGCAAAGCTGTATTAGTTAAGCCCCTCCCATACTTGGTTGGTTTGCTGTGAGAGATCAGACAAATATCTCCCACCATCACCAATCTGCACTGGCTAGCTAGCGTGGTGTTGAAAAGTGGCTGAACCCCAGACATGAATGAATACATGTCTGAGATCCTTGTCCTGCAATGGACTAGAAACGGCTGCATTTGTTGTAGTTGAGTGTTGACTGAAGCGTAGGTTTATACTCTCTCTCTCTCTCTCTCTCTCTCTCTCTCTCTCTCTCTTTCTCTCCCTCTCCCCCCTAGGTTAGGTTAGGTTAGGTTTTGGAGGCAATGGGTGAAGTTTATCAAAGATAAATAAATGTAATTATTTTTAATTTATAACTTCATCTTCCAATTCTTATAATTATCTATAAATAATCCTTGAACAGTAACCAGGACTCCTCACTGCTGGGAGGAAGGATGCTGCCGACTGGTACAACACATGAACACGCGCTACCGGGTTCTAATCGACGTCAGGCAGGGCAGCCGATCGGGACTATGGTCTATACCAAAGCCAAAAGGAAAGTTCTTCAAAAGAAGTGTTAACTTCTCTTCCATGACGAGATTGAAATTGACTTGATAAGTTATATAGGTTTTTGTATAGAGATATTTCTTTAAATTCGTTCGTAACGTGAACTTTTTAATAATACTTCCGTCTACACCATTGGAATAAGTTACTTGATTACTCAGTTTATCCGTCTTGCGTCACTCTTGTTTTTTGTTAAGGGTGTCTGGTTACAGCTCCAGTTTCATTAGAATAGATACTCACCAGAACGTCAGCCGGGCAAGCCCCCACCCCCCCCCCCCACCCCACCCCACTGTGGTGCCCAACCACAGCAGTGGCCTCCCCAGTAAAGAGCTTAAACTTACGGTCCCTGGCGGGGATCGACCTGTTACCATGTGAATGCTAGGCGAACACATTACCCCTGTACAAGCCAGGAGGCTAGTGATCATTTCTTTTCCCTTGCTTTACCAGTATCAAAGATTATGCTCGTAGAAGGTCAGAGTAGCCTCTTGTCTTCCAGGAATATTGTCCTTCCAGGGACTGGAAGGAGCTTGCTATGGGCGTTGCATCTTAACTGCACAACTATAGGAATGTTTAAGGTTCTTTTGCCCAATTTCACCTGTCTGACGAGGCTTAATATAAGGTTTACCATCTATTCAAAGTTGAGGTAAATATTCAAATCGAACCTGCCCTCCTGTACTGTCTGTTCACTGCTCTTTGAAACCAAGGGCAGATCATTTTCTTTTCACTGATTATTTGGACAATTGTTCCTTATATGTAAAAAGAAAATTCCTGTCTTATCAATTCTATAACTTTACTAATCTACAGAAAGTTTCTCTTACCTTACTTGGCCTACTGCTTTGGCCATTATATTAAGTTCAAAGCTCAGTATGCTGTAGTATTGACAGTGCACTGTAGGCATTATTATAGGGTCTTTGCATCTTTCATTTGTTCCCCTAGCTCCCTTTACTTCTTAACCATTAATAGCACCTTCCATAGATACTTTCTTCCAGGTTCAAAACACGTTAGGAGGGGTGTTGACAGCGCACCTTTCACAGTGTGCTCTAGGCATTACTGTAGGGTCTTTGCTTCTTCTACTCGACCCCTAGCTGCCCCTACATCTTGGCTATTGATTGCTTCTTCCAGAGCCACTTTTTTCGCCAGGTTCAAAACCCGTTAGGGGTGGTGTTGACAGCTCACCTTTGACAGCGTACTCTAGGCATTACTGTAGGGTCTTTGCTTCTTCTACTCGATCCCTAGCTGGCCCCACATCTTAGCTATTGATTGCTTCTTCCAGAGCCACTTTCTTCTCCAGGTTCAAACCTTTTACAGTGTACTAAAGGGTCTCTACAGCTTCCATTTGTCCCCATAGCTCCATTTACTTCTCAACCATTTATTGCCCCTCCAATATCCACTTCCTCTCTTCTTTCTTACTCCCCAACTGAGTTGTATCATTCCAGAATGCCTCTGAGATTCAGACCACGCCAGTGGATCACGAGGAATAAAGGGGATCTTACAGTTACCAAACTTCGAAGAAAAAAAACTTCTTTGGAGTTTTAGAGCAGAAGTTTAATTGTAGTCGTCTCTTGTCTTATCAGTCCAGAGGTTTTTCTCTTCTGGTAAAGACCCGACCTGGAACGATACACTTCTCTTTCGAACGCTTTCTTTCTTTTCATTGGCTGGAAAGGGAAGTTCCAGAGAAGGAGATTATGATTTTTTTATTCAACTTTTTTTTTTTGTCGATTGATTTCGTTTATTTTTGATTGGGTATAATGATCGTAATTTTTACTAATTT
>NW_027168526.1:7500-42500 GCF_036898095.1 Palaemon carinicauda | reverse complement strand
ATTTTATTATGTCTCTATGGTTATTACTATTATTTTTTTTTATTAGACTGATTATCAATTTTATTTTTTTATAATATTACTATTTTACAGTTTCTGATTTGGCTTCACTAAATATTACATACGTGTCTTTAATAAGTGTCTTATTTCGTTTTAATATTATTTTATCATGACTTTATGGTTACTGTTTTTTTTTTTTTCTCGTCAGTGTGATTATTGATGTGATTTTGTTCATATTATTACCATTCTATTTAGTTTCTGATTTGACTTCTTCACTAAGATAGTTTCTGATTTGACTTCTTCACTAAGATAGTTTCTGATTTGACTTCTTCACTAAGATAGTTTCTGATTTGACTTCTTCACTAAGATAGTTTCTGATTTGACTTCGCAAAATAGTTTCTGATTTAACTTCTTTGCTAAGATAGTTTCTGATTTAACTTCTTTGCTAAGATAGCTTCTGATTTGACTTCCTTCACTAAGATAGTTTCTGATTTGACTCTTTCACTAAGATAGTTTCTGATTTAACTTCTTCACTAAGATAGTTTCTGATTTGACTTCTTCACTAAGATAGTTTCTGATTTGACTTCTTCACTAAGATAGTTTCTGATTTGACTTCGCAAAATAGTTTCTGATTTAACTTCTTTGCTAAGATAGTTTCTGATTTAACTTCTTTGCTAAGATAGCTTCTGATTTGACTTCTTCACTAAGATAGTTTCTGATTTGACTCTTTCACTAAGATAGTTTCTGATTTAACTTCTTCACTAAGATAGTTTCTGATTTAACTTCTTCACTAAGATAGTTTCTGATTGAACTTCTTCACTAAGATAGTTTCTGATTTGACTTCTTCACTAAGATAGTTTCTGATTTGACTTCTTCACTAAGATAGTTTCTGATTTGACTCTTTCACTAAGATAGTTTCTGATTTAACTTCTTCACTAAGATAGTTTCTGATTTGACTTCTTCACTAGATAGTTTCTGATTTGACTTCTTCACTAAGATAGTTTCTGATTTGACTTCGCAAAATAGTTTCTGATTTAACTTCTTTGCTAAGATAGTTTCTGATTTAACTTCTTTGCTAAGATAGCTTCTGATTTGACTTCTTCACTAAGATAGTTTCTGATTTGACTCTTTCACTAAGATAGTTTCTGATTTAACTTCTTCACTAAGATAGTTTCTGATTTGACTTCTTCACTAAGATAGTTTCTGATTTAACTTCTTCACTAAGATAGTTTCTGATTTGACTTCTTCACTAAGATAGTTTCTGATTTGACTTCTTCACTAAGATAGTTTCTGATTGACTCTTTCACTAAGATAGTTTCTGATTTAACTTCTTCACTAAGATAGTTTCTGATTTGACTTCTTCACTAAGATAGTTTCTGATTTGACTTCTTCACTAAGATAGTTTCTGATTTGACTTCGCAAAATAGTTTCTGATTTAACTTCTTTGCTAAGATAGTTTCTGATTTAACTTCTTTGCTAAGATAGCTTCTGATTTGACTTCTTCACTAAGATAGTTTCTGATTTGACTCTTTCACTAAGATAGTTTCTGATTTAACTTCTTCACTAAGATAGTTTCTGATTTGACTTCTTCACTAAGATAGTTTCTGATTTAACTTCTTCACTAAGATAGTTTCTGATTTGACTTCTTCACTAAGATAGTTTCTGATTTGACTTCTTCACTAAGATAGTTTCTGATTTAACTTCTTCACTAAGATAGTTTCTGATTTGACTTCTTCACTAAGATAGTTTCTGATTTGACTTCTTCACTAAGATAGTTTCTGATTTGACTTCGCAAAATAGTTTCTGATTTAACTTCTTTGCTAAGATAGTTTCTGATTTAACTTCTTTGCTAAGATAGCTTCTGATTTGACTTCTTCACTAAGATAGTTTCTGATTTGACTCTTTCACTAAGATAGTTTCTGATTTGACTTCTTCACTAAGATAGTTTCTGATTTGACTTCGCAAATAGTTTCTGATTTAACTTCTTTGCTAAGATAGTTTCTGATTTAACTTCTTTGCTAAGATAGCTTCTGATTTGACTTCTTCACTAAGATAGTTTCTAATTTGACTCTTTCACTAAGATAGTTTCTGATTTGACTTCTTCACTAAGATAGTTTCTGATTTGACTTCGCAAAATAGTTTCTGATTTAACTTCTTTGCTAAGATAGTTTCTGATTTAACTTCTTTGCTAAGATAGTTTCTGATTTGACTTCTTCACTAAGATAGTTCTAATTTGACTCTTTCACTAAGATAGTTTCTGATTTGACTTCTTCACTAAGATAGTTTCTAATTTGACTCTTTCACTAAGATAGTTTCTGATTTGACTTCTTCACTAAGATAGTTTCTGATTTGACTTCGCTAAGATAGTTTCTGATTTAACTTCTTTGCTAAGATAGCTTCTGATTTGACTTCTTCACTAAGATAGTTTCTGATTTGACTTCTTCACTAAGATAGTTTCTAATTTGACTCTTCACTAAGATAGTTTCTAATTTGACTCTTTCACTAAGATAGTTTCTGATTTGACTTCTTCACTAAGATAGTTTCTGATTTGACTTCGCAAAATAGTTTCTGATTTAACTTCTTTGCTAGATAGTTTCTGATTTAACTTCTTTGCTAAGATAGTTTCTGATTTGACTTCTTCACTAAGATAGTTTCTAATTTGACTCTTTCACTAAGATAGTTTCTGATTTGACTTCTTCACTAAGATAGTTTCTAATTTGACTCTTTCACTAAGATAGTTTCTGATTTGACTTCTTCACTAAGATAGTTTCTGATTTGACTTCGCTAAGATAGTTTCTGATTTAACTTCTTTGCTAAGATAGCTTCTGATTTGACTTCTTCACTAAGATAGTTTCTGATTTGACTTCTTCACTAAGATAGTTTCTAATTTGACTCTTTCACTAAGATAGTTTCTAATTTGACTCTTTCACTAAGATAGTTTCTGATTTGACCTCTTCACAAAGATAATTTCTGATTTGACTTCGTCACTAAATATTTCAATTTTGTCTTATTCTTTCATTCTCAAAGAATCGTGATTATTCTTTTTTTTTATCGCCAATTTCATATTGAATCTATTTCTTATCCATCATTATCACTAATTTTAGCATATTACTCTTATTCCATTGTTTTAGTACTGAATTTTTTAATTAATTTTTGACATTTCGTTATATCCCCCACTCTGCTAACTTATTTATCTCCTTATTTCCTTTCCTCGCTTGTAAGCTAAGAATGTAGGTATTTAGTCGTCAGCAGTCATTGCCTGGCTTTCCCTGGTCCTAGCTTGGGTAAAGAGAGGGGGGGCATGGACGCTGATCATAGCTATATATGTTCAGTCTCTATGGCATTGTGCTGCAAGAGCATTGTCACTTTCCTTTGCTTTTGCGATTCACGAGCAGCCTTTAATGATCGCCATTATGCCCCTAATTCCAGGCATACCATTCCGTTCCACTGTTTCTTGTCCAAAGACCCCCCCCCCCTCTCTCTCTCTCTCTCTCTCTCTCTCTCATGAGTTTCCTACATTCCCCCCCCTCTCTCTCTCTCTCTCTCTCTCTCTCTCTCTCCTCTCTCTCTCAAAAAAAAAAAAAAAAAAAAAAAAAACAATTGCAGAGAACTCGACCAAGAATTACATCACAATTTGTTTGCGTGTTTTGGGAATCTTTTGAGGCCCCGTCCTGTAATTTATCTTTATCCCTTTATTGTGGGTTTTTAGATAACTTGAGTGGATCCATTACCCCAAAAATGACAGTCCCTTCTATCATATGCATGAAGGCGAGTCAAATTTATACAGTAGATATCTTTGTTTAATCCAGTCCAGTTTAAGCTGTTTTCTGTTTTGATTCACAGTCTGACTTAAAAGTTTCATTGAGAAACTAATCATACAAGGGTCTATATCTCGTATTTAAGTTCTTAAGTTCTTATTTCTCGTATAAAATTGTTTGAAATTGAGTGAAGAATTATTGAACTCAAAGTCTCATTCATACGAATCAAACCAATATGTCTTCTTCGTTTCCAACTATATTGGAGCCGAAATCTAAAATTTATAAAACAATATGAAATTAGGATACTCAAATAACCTCTCCCGTCCCCAACCCTCCAAACCCTCCTCTCCCAATCCTTGCTGAGGACAATCCCACCCTCCAAACCCTCCTCTCTCAATTCCTGCTGAGGACAATCCTACCCTCCAAAGCCTCCTCTCCCAATCCCTGCTGAGGACAATCCCACCCTCCAAGCCCTTCTCTCCCAATTCCTGCTGAGGACAATCCTACCCTCCAAACCCTCCTCTCCCAATTCCTGCTGAGGACAATCCCACCCTCCAAACCCTCCTCTCCCAATCCTTGCTGGGGACAATCCCACTCTCCAAACCCTCCCCTCCCAATCCTCACTGAGGACAATCCCACCCTCCTCTCCCAATCCCTGCTGAGGATAATCCCGCCCTCCAAACCCTCCTTTCCCAACCCCTGCTGAGGACAATCCCACACTCCATACCCTCCTCTCCCAATTCCTGCTGAGGACAATCTTACCCTCCTCTCCCAATTCCTGCTGAGGACAATCCCACCCTCCAAACCCTCCCCTCCCAAGCCTTGCTGAGGACAATCCCACTCTCCAAACCCTCCCCTCCCAATCCTCACTGAGGACAATCCCACCCTTCTCTCCAAATCCCTGCTGAGGACAATCCCGCCCTCCAAACCCTCCTCTCCCAATCCCTGCTGAGGACAATCCCACACTCCATACCCTCCTCTCCCAATCCCTGCTGAGGACAATCCCACCCTCCAAACCCTCCTCTCCCAATCCCTGCTGAGGACAAACCCACCCTCCAAACCCTCCTCTCCCAATCCCTGCTGAGGACAATCCCACCCTCCTTTCTCAATCCCTCCTAAGGACAATCCCACTCTCCAAACTCTCCATTCCTGCTGAGGACAATCCCACCCTCCAAACTCCCTATTCCTGCTGAGAACAATCCCACCCTCCCCTCCCAATCCTTGCTGAGGACAATCCCACCCTCCAAACCCTCCCCTCCCAATCCTTGCTGAGGACAATCCCACCCTCCGAGGACTTCGACGCGGACAAGTCCCTTAATTAAATTACCATCTTGTGTTTGTGCCTTTGAGAAGTGATTGTTGTAATCCTTTGTCCCGAAGCTAATTGAGTAATCAAATGCAATGCAAATGAACGATTAGATTAAGCTGCAGTCTGTAATGAATGACACAAAGTTAACGCTTCCTGTTTCTTTCCGGAGTTTCCTTTGTTGGCTTCGATGTGAAAATGGATTATGAAATGTGTTGTCGAATTTTAAATGGAGGAATAGAACATTTGGTTAATCAACTTTGATAAATCAACATTTCTAGATTTCGCAAATAGGAGAGTTTACGCTTTTGCACTGAATTATTACCTCTACGAAGGAGGTTATGAAATATCCATTTATATATTTATTTATTTACTAGTGAACGCGACCCGTCAAAGATGTGATTTCCAAGTGTACCTCTCGTGGTACCTCCCCCCCCCCCCCCCTCACATCAGGGTATGATTGCTCCTTTTTCCCTTTACCAGAGAGATGGGGAGAGACCGAATAGTCATACATCTGGTGATTATGCTGAGTGTATATATATACATATATATATTTATATATATATATATATATAGAGAGAGAGAGAGAGAGAGAGAGAGAGAGAGAGAGAGAGAGAGAGAGAGAGAGAGAGAGAGAGAGAGAGATTGCTCTTTATTATATAGGGAAGATTGACATCCCAAAATGGAAATGGCTATTATTATTATTATTATTATTATTATTATTATTATTATTATTATTATTATTATTATTATTACTAGCTAAACTACAACCGAAGTTTGAAAGCTGAATGCTACAAGCCCAAGGGCTCCAACAGGGAAAATATCCCAGTGAGGAAAGGAAATAAGTAAACAGATAGAACAGTGTGCCTGAGTGTACCCTCAAACAAGAGAATGTGTTCTTGACCTTTGACCTGTGCTCTAAGCCTCCTAATCACTCAATGCATGACCCATGAGGGTGCCCCCAGAGACCTTTTGGACACTGCCCACTGAATGCTGTATGCAGACGTCCTAATTCCCGGATCTTCAGAGGAAATCTTTAGTTGGCTTCAATTATGCAACGCCTGGAGCTCTGTGAATCCACATATCACGAATCTAGGGAGATGATTCTATGCAAGGTTAATGTTGTAGCTGAGTGGGTTTGGAATACGTGAGTATTGCATGTAGAAGCCATAATTATAATCTACAGTCTGACATAAGTCCTTTTTTTTTTGTAGTTTATATATGAAATATCTGTTTTGATGTTGTTACTGTTTATAGATTATTTTATTTTGATTTTTCATTTTTTTCTCCTATCGCTTATTTTTCCCGGTTGGGAGGCCTTCTGCTCATAGCATGTTGCTTTTAGGGTTGTAGCTTAGTTAATAATAATAATAATAATAATAATAATAATAATAATAATAATAATGATAAGAACGCGATTGGTAAATTTTCGTGTAACGTTGAATGAACTAATCACCCTTTCTATGTGGAGACACTTTAAAGTTGAGAAAGGGTTTGCATATCGCCATGATCAGCAAAGCTCTACTAGTCATGGCCACCCATGCTAAGTTGGTTATTCTTCAGACTCTCGATAACATTCATAACATTACAAAGGATTTTTCTCTCCCTTTAAGATTAGTCTTATCGTACACTAAGGATAATAATAAGATATTTTACCAAGACTTTTAACGCAGTTAAATTTCTACCACTGCCAACGAAGTTAGAAGGTTATGTTTTACCCCCTGTTGGTCTGTGTTTGTTTGTGAACAGCTTCCTGGCCGCAATTTTAATCGTAGCGTAATGAAACTTGCAGGGATTAACTATTATGTAAAAAGCTGGAAATTATTAAATTTTGGAAGGTCAAGGTCAAAGGTCAAGGTCATGGTCAAGCAAAATGTCCAATTCACGAAATAAGCCATAAGACTTCAAACCCGGTGTACCGGTTTGAAATTACCCCCTCCAAATCTTACCCCCCGGTAATTTGAAACCGGATTCAAACTACCGGGGGGTAACTTGATACCGGTTTCAAGCTACCCCCGGGGGTAATTTGAAACCGGTTTTATGCTACCCCCCTGGTTTCAAATTACCCCCCTCGTTTTTGCGCAGGATCTCATCATTTATGAATATTAATAAATTGCTTTTGATCAGGGTCAACACAATCATTAGGTAATATGTATATACATGTACTGTTTCACCTATTGGTATCGTTTATTAATATCCAGCCTTCATCCGTCTTATGTTTATATCTTTGCTAATAAATGTCGGATATTCCATTATCAGTCATGGGCGCATATTTGACCGAGATAGGAAGACGAGGTGAAATTTGATTTTGACGGTTATTTTTTCCATTATTTGAAATATTTCATAATTATATTGCAAGCAAATATTATATAAGGTATAATCAACATATTGATCATAAGTATATATGTATACATACATATATGTATATATATATATATATATATATATATATACTGTATATATATACAGTATATATATATATATATATATATATATATATATTTATTTATATATATATATATATATACATATATATATATATATATACATATAATATATGTATATGTATTTGTATATATGTTGTAAATACTATATCATTCATGATATCTGTAAATAAATGACACTTTTAATAAAGCAAGATTGTAAGCAATTATAACAGTTTTAATAAAACATGGTACAGTACATGCTGTTTGCTTTTACTGTACTTACATTGGTTGTTTGTATACGAAAACACCTGGACTACGGTAAAGTCGTTACACTTTATAGCCCTCTATGGATTGCATTGAACACAGCTTTTGTTAATCTCACAGCTGTTGTTACTGATTTTAGCCTAAGGGCAGGCAGCTGTGTGTTATCATGGCCTAAATCAAATCCTATTTAAACCATCTTCCAGAATAGTGAGTGATGGATTCGTGTATGGATTTTTTTTCTCTGTTGTTGATCTCGAAATGGAAAATTATTGAAAAATGGTGTCATAAAATGTTTAAGAATTTTACCTGAAATGTATCATAAAGAAAAAAAGACTCGCCACATGGTCACCTGTACATTTCCATGCGGTTAATATAAGACTTCTGCCCCTTTGTCATAGCTCCATTCTTTCTTATTACTCATTTCATCAAATGACAAAACAGTAATACCTAGTAATCGAGACTTCATACCATCTTTAATGTCCTCTGGTTTAAAATGAATCGAGCTAACAGTAGCTTACACAACGTTAATTCTGTCTGCACGACGACATGCATGTTGGTAATTTATATTTGAGCTTTTATTTTTCACGTGCATAGCATCCAAATACTACGAAGTTACTATGCATTATCAGTGACAGAATAAATGAATAAACAAAGAGATATATGGACACAAGGAGTTCTATTGTTATATTGCATCTATTGGTATAGTCAAATCATTTTAAGAGCAAACTCGGAGCCCAATAGCGGCATTGCCAGTTCTCTTGGGTCATTTTTAAAGCACACCTGGCTTAGCCGCTTTAATCTATGGGCGAGCCAAGAATAGGAGAAAAGGGTCAACTAATAAGTCATTCACCCGGATTTGAACGGTCTAAGAATATAATCCTTTAATTTGATACTCTCCCTAAATTGTTTCCTTCGTTCTTTTTGTTTGCAACCACGTGGTGACAAGTTGAAACTCTTAAATATAACAAATAGCAAAATTGTTATAAAACGATCATCATACTAATAGAAATAATCTTAATTTTGATATCAAATGAATTCATTTCTCAATTCTGATTGATTATTAAAAGACAGGATTCTTTACAAAGGATTTAATTAACTATGTTTAATATGGTATATTTACGTAGTTGATTGTATTGTTTTAGAATTTATTCAATTAATCGACAAAATTAATTTCTTTACAACAAAGGTTATATTAGCAAACGTGGTTATGGTGACTTCGTCAGATGAAGTTAGTGCTATCACAAAAGATTCAATAAATTAGTTCATTCAGACCATTTTCATGTCTTCCTTTATAATGTTATCAGTATGCTTAATACCCTTGACCCAATTTACCTTGCAAATCTGAAACAAAGTCGTTTTTTATAAGTTGGCTGCATCTGTGACACGTTTGATTGTTTGGTCAATTCCAAATTTAACAATTTCATTACCATTTTCCCATTTTTTTTTCTTAATATTTAATTTAGTAAATATTTTTTTCCATGTAATGCTAAAACAGGGTTCATTATGATAGTTTTGATTTCAAATATTTTTACGGGTAATATCTATCTTTTTTTACTTAATAATTGTTTTGTATAAAGTTAGATGCGCCATAGTTTGTTTTTAATTGAAAGATAAGGCCAGTTAATTAAAATGAAAAAAAAAATAAAATCTCGACAATCACGTGCACACTGAAATAAAATAAAGTTTTACCTCGCCGTGATCACTAAACTTTAAATGAAAGTCTGTAACTTCAAATATTGTGAATTAGGGAATTATATGACACTTTAGGTCTTAAATACGAAAATATCAACAATCACACGAACAGAAATAAAATGAAATTTTACCTCGCCTTTATCACAAAACCTTGAATTACAGTCTGTGACTTTTAACGTGTCATATAATTCACTAATACACAATTTTTGGTCTTAAATACCAGATTAAACTACTTTTCCTACTGCTGCGAAGCCAACAATAAATGCATGATACATATTTGCGATGTCACATGAATTATTTATCATTCTGATGAGGGGGTAACTTGAAAACAGAGGGGGTAACTTGAAACCGGTTTCAAACTACCCCCCCCCCCCCGGTAATCTGAAACCGGTTTCAAGTTACCGGGGGGTAATTTGAAACGGGGGGTAACTTGAATCCTTTACACCGGTTCTCTTGAATTTGCGAATTCAATTCTAAACATTTGTCAAAGTCCATCAATCCAAATCACAGAGAACTTTTCCAAAATCAATATTCTGTAATATCTCTTTACAGAAAAATGTGGAGTATTCTTTTTATATTAGAATTCAAACCAATACAGTTACCGAAATGTATATTTCTAAGTCAATTGAGATAATTATTATAAATAGAAGTTGCTATTTGATTCTTCTATTTAATTGCGAGCGTGATGGTATTTAACTACTAGATTAATCCTTGTTCATTAAATTATAGCCATTATATATAGATTAGTTTACTGTCATTGTTATTATCATTATCATTATTATATTATTATTATTATTATTATTATTATTATTATTATTATTATTATTATTATTACTAGCCAAGCTACAACCCTAGTTAGAAAAGCAGGATGCTATAAGGCCAAGGACTCTATTATTATTATTATTATTATTATTATTATTATTATTATTATTAAATGCTAAGCTACAACCCTAGCTGGAAAAGCAGGATGCTATAAGCCCAGGGACCCCAACAGGGAAAATAGCCCAGTGAGGAAAGGAAATAAGGAAAAATGAAATATTTTAGGTATAGTAACAATATTAAAATAAATATTTCCTATTTTAACTTTAACAGAACAAGAGGAAGATAAACTAGATAGAGAAGTGTGCCCGAGTGTACCCTCAAGCAAGAGAACTCTAATAGGGAAGATAGCCTGGTGCGGAAAGGAAATAAGGGAACAGATAGAACATCGTGCCCGAGTGTACCCTCAAGCAAGAGAACTCTAATAGGGAAGATAGCCTGGTGCGGAAAGGAAATAAGGGAACAGGTCGAACATCGTGCCCGAGTGTACCCTCAAGCAAGAGAACTCTAATAGGGAAGATAGCCTGGTGCGGAAAGGAAATAAGGGAACAGATAGAACATCGTGCCCGAGTGTACCCTCAAGCAAGAGAACTCTAACCCCAAGACAGTGGAGAGTTATTTTTCACCCTTACTTTAGAGCTTAAACTTCGGTGAAAATATATTTGATAATCTAATATATTCAATCAATCTTAGAAATTTCTTTTGGACAGACACATCAACATATCAAGTTTTTATTTTCATTTATTTATTTTAATTATTATTATTATTATTATTATTATTATTATTATTATTATTATTACTTGCTAAGCTACAACCATAGTTGGGAAAGCAGTATGCTATAAGCCCAGGGGCTCCAACAGGGAAAATAGCCCAGTGAGGAAAGGATACAAGGAAAAATAAAATTTTTAAGAAGAGTAACATTAAAATAAATATCTCCTATACAAACTATAAAAACGTGAACAAAACAAGAGGAAGAGAAACAAGACAGAACAGCGTGCCTGAGTGTACCCTCAAGCAAGATAACTGCTCACCCCTATTGACGAAAAAAGGGCCTCTGTTACATTTTCATGCAGTATAAAGTTTAACACCTATCAGTAGCTATTAGAAGCTAGATGCAAAACTCAGCTTTTATCATCATCATTTACTCCATTCCAGCTTCTGTTCCTAACATTGTTATTCACCTGTAAAACTGTGGATTTAACCTTGTGTACATTAGTTATTTATCACCAATAGTATTTCCATGACGCGCGTCATAAATAAATATATTTTTTTTTAAAACTTCAAAAAGAGTCAGAACGTTTGCTTAGCTAAAAGCACCGGTTGATCTACTTTAATTTTCTGATGTGTCTTTTGTTCTCCAGCTCGTACCACTTTGATATTTGCTGTATATTGTAGTGAAAGCTCAAAAAAAAAAAAGAAAAAACAATGTTTAATGTTTTACACTGTTTGCAATGATGAAGCGTGAAATTAATCCCTGAGAGGACGATTTTGTTTTTTTTAACTATTGCTTGCCTGGTTTGTTTGTTTATGTTGAATATATATATATATATATATATATATATATATATATATATATATATATATATATGTGTGTGTGTGTGTATATATATATATATATATATATATATATATATATATATATATGTGTGTGTGTGTGTGTGTGTGTGTGTGTGTGTGTTTATAGAGAGACGGACAAGATTTTCCCCTCAGAATAAAAGCGTTGAAATATGATATTTATCGACATGGCATTTCACCAGAAATGATTTTGAGTTACCTCTCTACATGTGTATTTAATACAGGAATTTCGCCTTAGAGGAGAGATGAATTAGAACACTAAAATAAACGTGTATGTAATAACTATACTCAACGCAGCGAGAAATGGGCGATAGGGTCGGGAACCTGGTTTAAATGGATTCATCCACAAATGCCACATCTATAGATCACCAGTTTGCCTGATTTCTTCTCTGTTTCGATATAAATTGGTGTATTTCGGTAATTTCACACCACCATGAAGTAAAATTCAAGGCATGTTATCTGTATGAAGGTTTCCCCCATCCTAAATGTTGCATATAAGTGGGGCCCCTCCCACGATGCTCATGTGCCAGATGATGCTGCTACACAGTGTGATACACAATGGGGCTACCTTCGTAGCCAAGCAAAGGCTGCAATATACAGCGTGGATAGGTACTTAACAGAAGAAAAGGCAAATAGAGAGAGAGAGAGAGATCCTTTTGGATGTACACCAATGAATATAGAAACAGAGGGAGAGAGACACATACAGAGTAAAGGGGGGTTGGTTGGAGAGCAGCCGGGGATCTGTGGAGACGTGGCACCAGTGGGAGAATCCGTTTAAAACCAGATGCCCTCCCCCATCGTCCATTTCCCGCTGCATCGAGTATAGTCGTATAAAAAGTTTACATATGACTCTTGTGTTTTCTGTTTTATTTTTTTTTATTCAATCCTTGTATTTGAGCACTGGACCTTAGTGGACCTGCACTGGGCTTGCATTTGCAAGATCAGCGATTCAATCCCACCAACCGTTCACCAGTTATACCAATAATGTAAGTTGATATCAGCATCAGCTGGTAACAAGAAAAAATTATGCTGCTGTTAACTGCATTTGCAGACTTTGCTCTCTCTCTCTCTTCACTCTCTTCTATTATCTTCACCAATCCCAATTCCTCCCTTTACACTTTTCCTTCTCTTGCCTTTCTCTCTTCCCAATTCTTCCCTGCCCTCACCAGACCTTGGCCCTCTTGAAAGCTTTGAGAAAAGATGGAGAGATAGAAAAAGAAAATACCTTGGGAGAATTCTTATCAGCAGGAGATGGAAAATTATATTCAGGCTTTTACCGGGAAGGGAAATCTTGAACGGTGTTAGGAATTTTACCTCAAGATAAAGGTACCTGTAAAGAAAAGAAAGATTAAAAGAATTATAGCAATTCAGGAATGTAATCTCTTATACAAAAGAGGCCGTAGTGTTTTGGGGACTTGAAAGGGAGTTCTGAATGGTGAATATGTAGTTAGTAAAGGAGAAAGGATTATTCAAACAGATCTGTAAACAGATTTTATTTTGGAAAAGAGATGATATTGAAATATGAAGGCTTACAGGTTAATTAGATTTAGATAAGGTAGTATAGGGGAAATATTAAGACTATATTTTCATAATTGAGGCATGTTATTGAAATGTGTGAGAAATAAAAAATAGATTAATTTTTGACTTACTGTAGATATGTAATGGAAAATATAATCATTCAAGTATGGAATTTTAAGAAGGGAATATTTTATTTCTATTTTAAGGAAAATATTCTATATTGAGAATAGGCAAGGAATAAAGATTAGTTCAAATGAGGAACATATCAAGATTTGGAAGTGGAGTGAATTATGTATTATTTTGAATCTGGCTTTTAAAGGTTTCGTATCCTGAAATTTTATTTACATTGTGAATATGGAAGAAATATAAATTATTTCAATTCACCCAGATGATGATGATGATGATGATGATGATTATTATTATTATTATTATTATTATTATTATTACTTGCTAAGCTACAACCCTAGTTGGAAAAGCAAGGTGTCTACATGAGGTCCTTGTAAAGTAAAAGAAATTCACAATTATTATTATTATTATTATTATTATTATTATTATTATTATTATTATTATTATTACTAGCTATGCTACAACCCTAGTTGGAAAAGCAAGATGTCTACATGAGGTCCTTGTAAAGTAAAAGAAATTCACAATTATTATTATTATTATTATTATTATTATTATTATTACTAGCTATGCTACAACCCTAGTTGGAAAAGCAAGATTTCCACATGAGGTCCTTGTAAAGTGAAAGAAATTCACAATTTTTTAAATTCAAAGTTCTGATTACTTCACCCCTAGCCATTACGCAAATAATGAAAACAAAATTGCCTTTATGTACTCGCTTCTGGATAACATTCGTAGTTATTCAATGCTCTTATATTACTATAATTTTTGATGGCTTGAGTTCGCTGTAACTATTATTACAAAAAAACAGTGTCTTGAATACAGAATAAATATGCCATGTTATAGATTTCTTATTTTCTGTTTGAAGATATAAATTGACGCAAGGAGTACGTTGCAAGGAGACATGTGGCATCCCTGCTAAGGTGGCATTTGGCAATGCTGCTGAGGTGGCATTTGGCATATCTGCTAAGGTGGCATTTGGCAATACTGTTAAAGTGCCATTTGGCATATCTGCTAAAGTGGCTTTTGGTATCTCTGCTAAGAAGGCATTTTGCATCTCTGCTAAAGTGGCATTTGGCAATGCTGCTAAAGTAGCATTTGGCATCTCTGCTAAGGTGGTATTTGGCATATCTGCTAAGGTGGCATTTGGCAATGCTGCTTAAGTGACATTTGGCAATACTATTAAAGTGCCATTTGGCATATCTGCCAAGGTGGCATTTGGCAATGCTGCTAAGGTGGCATTTGGCATCTCTGCTAAGGAGGCATTTTGCATCTCTGCTAAAGTGGCATTTGGCATCCCTGCTAAGGTGGCATTTGGCATCTCTGCTAAGGAGGCATTTGGCATCCCTGCTAAGGTGGCATTTGGCATCTCTGCTAAGGTGGCATTTGGCAATGCTGCTTAAGTGGCATTTGGCATCTCTGCTAAAGTGGTATTTGGCATCTCTGCTAAAGTAGCATTTGGCATCTCTGCTAAGGTGGCATTTGGTATCTCTGCTAAGGAGGCATTTTGCATCTCTGCTAAAGTGGCATTTGCTATCTCTGCTAAAGTGGCATTTGGCAATGCTGCTAAGGAAGCATTTTGCATCTCTGCTAAAGTGGCATTTGGTATCTCTGCTAAGGAGGCATTTGGTATCTCTGCTAAAGTAGCATTTAGCATCTCTGCTAAAGTGGCATTTGGTATCTCTGCTAAGGAGGCATTTGGTATCTCTGCTAAAGTAGCATTTAGCATCTCTGCTAAAGTGGCATTTGGCATCTCTGCTAAAGTGGCATTTGGCAATGCTGCTAAGGAAGCATTTTGCATCTCTGCTAAAGTGGCATTTGGTATCTCTGCTAAGGAGGCATTTGGTATCTCTGCTAAGGAGGCATTTGGCATCTCTGCTAAAGTGGCATTTGGTATCTCTGCTAAGGTGGCATTTGGCGTCTCTGCTGAGGTGGCATTTGGCATCTCTGCTAAGGTGGCATTTGGCGATGCTGCTAAGGTGGCATTTGGCATCTCTGCTAAAGTAGCATTTAGCATCTCTGCTAAAGTGGCATTTGGTATCTCTGCTAAGGAGGCATTTGGCATCTCTGCTAAAGTGGCATTTGGTATCTCTGCTAAGGTGGCATTTGGCAATGCTACTAAAGTAGCATTTGGCAATGCTGCTGAAGTGGCATTTGGCATCTCTGCTAAGGTGGCATTTGGCATCTCTGCTAAGGAGGCATTTTGCATCTCTGCTAAAGTGGCATTTGGCATCTCTGCTAAGGAGGCATTTTGCATCTCTGCTAAAGTGGCATTTGGCATCTCTGCTAAGGAGGCATTTGGCATCTCTGCTAAAGTGGCATTTGGTATCTCTGCTAAGGTGGCATTTGGCAATGCTGCTAAGGTGGTATTTGGCATCTCTGCTAAGGTGGCATTTGGCGATGCTGCTAAGGTGGCATTTGGCATCTCTGCTAAAGTGGCATTTGGCATCTCTGCTAAGGTGGCATTTGGCGATGCTGCTAAGGAGGCATTTGGCATCTCTGCTAAAGTGGCATTTGGCATCTCTGCTAAGGTGGCATTTGGCGATGCTGCTAAGGTGGCATTTGGCATCTCTGCTAAAGTGGCATTTGGCATCTCTGCTAAGGTGGCATTTGGCGATGCTGCTAAGGTGGCATTTGGCATCTCTGCTAAGGTGGCATTTGGCATCTCTGCTAAGGTGGCATTTGGCGATGCTGCTAAGGAGGCATTTGGCATCTCTGCTAAGGTGGCATTTGGCATCTCTGCTAAGGTGGCATTTGGCGATGCTGCTAAGGAGGCATTTGGCGATGCTGCTAAGGTGGCATTTGGCATCTCTGCTAAGGTGGCATTTGGCGATGCTGCTAAGGAGGCATTTGGCGATGCTGCTAAGGTGGCATTTGGCATCTCTGCTAAGGTGGCATTTGGCATCTCTGCTAAGGTGGCATTTGGCGATGCTGCTAAGGTGGCATTTGGCATCTCTGCTAAGGTGGCATTTGGCATCTCTGCTAAGGTGGCATTTGGCGATGCTGCTAAGGAGGCATTTGGCATCTCTGCTAAAGTGGCATTTGGCATCTCTGCTAAGGTGGCATTTGGCGATGCTGCTAAGGAGGCATTTGGCATCTGTGCTAAAGTGACATTTGGCATCTCTGCTAAGGTGGCATTTGGCGATGCTGCTAAGGAGGCATTTGGCATCTCTGCTAAAGTGGCATTTGGCATCTCTGCTAAGGTGGCATTTGGCGATGCTGCTAAGGAGGCATTTGGCGATGCTGCTAAGGAGGCATTTGGCATCTCTGCTAAAGTGGCATTTGGCATCTCTGCTAAAGTGGCATTTGGCATCTCTGCTAAGGTGGCATTTGGCAATGCTGCTAAGGAGGCATTTGGCATCTCTGCTAAAGTGGCATTTGGCATCTCTGCTAAGGTGGCATTTGGCAATGCTGCTAAGGAGGCATTTGGCATCTCTGCTAAAGTGGCATTTGGCATCTCTGTTAAGGAGTCATTTTGCATCTCTGCTAAGGTGGCATTTGGCATCTGCTAAATTGGCATTTGGCAATGCTGTTAAAGTGCCATTTGGCATATCTGCTAAAGTGGCATTTGGTATCTCTGCTAAGGAGGCATTTTGCATCTCTGCTAAAGTGGCATTTGGCATCTCTGCTAAGGTGGCATTTGGCATCTCTGCTAAGGTGGCATTTGGCATCTCTGCTAAGGAGGCATTTTGCATCTCTGCTAAAGTGGCATTTGGCATCTCTGCTAAGGTGGCATTTGGCAATGCTGCTAAAGTAGCATTTGGTAATGCTGCTGAAGTGGCATTTGGCATCTCTGCTAAGGTGGCATTTGGCATCTCTGCTAAGGAGGCATTTTGCATCTCTGCTAAAGTGGCATTTGGCATCTCTGCTAAGCTGGCATAGGCATATCTGCTAAGGGGGCATTTGGTATCTCTGCTAAGGAGGCATTTTGCATCTCTAATAAAGTGGCATTTTGGTATTTATGCTAAGTTGGCATTTGGCAATGCTGCTAAGGTGGCATAGGCATCTCTGCTAAAGTGGCATAGGCATCTCTGCTGAAGTGTCATTTGGTATCTCTGCTAAGGAGGCATTTTGCATCTATGCTAAAGTGGCATTTGGCATCTCTGCTAAGGTAGCATTTGACAATACTGTTAAAGTGCCATTTGGCATATCTGCTAAAGTGGCATTTGGTATCTCTGCTAAGGAGGCATTTTGCATCTATGCTAAAGTGGCATTTGGCATCTCTGCCAAGGTAGCATTTGACAACTCAGCATCTCCTTCTATTCCTCCTCCCCCTCTCTCCCCTTCTCCCCCTCCTCTTCTCTCCCTCACTCCTCCTCCCTCACATCCTCACCTCTTTCTCCTCCAACTCCTCCTCATCCTCGGCTCGAACCCTGGCGCGGGCGATTCGAAAGAAGGTCTGTCGAGAAGGTCAGCAGTTGAAAAGGGGTCAGAAGTTTTCTCTTGTCGAAGAATAAACATAATTCGGGAATCTGAGTACTATGGAGGAATGGAATTATGGGAATATTCCTTTTTTTATTTTCATTAAAATGAGATGTTTTCGTATTTGAGAATGTAAGTTTTCTATGTGTGTTTGTCTTAGGATTAAATGTGTTTTTTTGGGGGGGAAGTATTGAAATTGAGTTCTAGGTATAGGTGCGCTGGGAAGATATTGTTTTGTTTTTTTAAGTTAAATATTCTGCTTCGTATATATAGGCTTATTTATATATATATATATATATATATATATATATATATATATATATATATATATATATATATATATATATATATACTGTATATATATGTGTGTGTGTGTCTATGTTTGTATGTCTAAACCTTAACGACATCTTCACTTCATTACACACACATTTGGTATTTTTCCAGCATCGTTAATACCTGAAATCGGTTCTTCTGGTAATAAAAATCCGGCAAACCGGCCCCTTTCCTCTCTCTCTCTCTCTCTCTCTCTCTCTCTCTCTCTCTCTCTCTCTCTCTCTCTCTCTCTCTCTCTCTCTCTCTCTCTATCTCTCTCTCTCTCTCTCTCTCCCCGCTCCTATACATTTCCAAAATCCTTCCGAAATGTAGGTTACAAAAATTCCGTTCGGGTCCTCGCTTCATAAACTCAAAACCTACCCGCCAAGATGGCATTGTTCGGTCTGTATTCTCCCGAGATATAAATTCCTTTTATTTGATATTTATGTAAGCAATAACATCGTAATTTCCTCTACCACTTGTATTCTCAACTACGTCAAAAGGAATAAATTGTAATGCAGACGGATGTTAAGACCTGTCGTCGGTAAGGCTCAATTCCGAGCCTCCGGAGACACGGATTCCAACCTTCGAGGATCGCGGCTTCGAATCTTGCCTTTCGTCTTCAAAGCCAAACTTATACTCAACTCAATCGCGTCTTTTTGGAACTGGGAAAATATCGGAAATGGAAGATTAAAAAGTGCTAACGCTCCTCGCGGGCTTCAGGGGATTTGAGTCTCCAGGATCCGGAGCCATAAGGGTCGTTTCTTCGACGTTATCAACCGGAGAACGAGTCTTTTTATGAACGAAAGGAAATGTGGGGGACCAGAAATGCAAACTTCTTGTTAGCCTTTGTCGGAGAAGTTACATTCGGCTTTGTTGCTAACCCAAGTTTGTTTCTCTACCAAGTTAGGGACTAACTTAGGCTGTGAAGGAGTTTGACGTGTAGGGGGGGGGAGGGATGGAGAGAAGGGGGCGAACTTTAAGCTAGGCGATGGAGGAAGAAATAAGAGAGAGAGGCTTTGCCTACAACTTATTCCTATTTCGGGAGATTTCTAATTACTCTCTCTCTCTCTGGATGGATGGATGGGGAAAGTAAGGGCACTGGAGCAGTGCCTAAAGGATCTAGCATCTAGAATGTCTGTCCGTTGATGTAAAGGTGTATGGCTCACCAGTGAGTGGCACAGAAAAAAATAGGTTTATTAACTTGTAACAATATATATATATATATATATATATATATATATATATATATATATATATATATATATATATATATATACTGTATATATATATATATATATATATATATATATATATATATATATATATATATATATATATATATACATATATGTATATATATATATATATATATATTTATATATTTATGTATATATATTTATATCTATATATATATATATATATATATATATATATATATATATATATTCTTTGACAGATTTAAACTTTTAGGTGTTTTTCCTTTGAATTTTAGTGGGTCATATCTTTGAATTTTAAAGATATTTCCACTGAATTGTAGTGACTTCTCACACTGAATTTCATATAATTTTTGCATTGAATTTTATGGAGTTTTGGGCTGGCAGAAGCTCCGGGCATTGAACTAACTGGTTTTTACGCCATGTGGTAACGTCTCTGACTGGTGAATGCCAGAATGGAGTTTGAGTCTCGCTCAAACTCGCCTGTTTCTTTTGTAGCTGCAACCTCACCACCCTTGTGAGCTGAGGATGGGGTGGTTTGGAGGAGCCTATAGGTCCATCTGCTGAGTCATCAGCACCCATTGCCTGGCCCTCCTTGCTCCTAGCTTGGGTTTTTTAACAGAATTTCCTATAAAAAATACGGTTTTCTAACAGAATTTCCGATAGAAATTACGTTTTTTTAACACAATTTCCGATAAAAAATTACGGTTTTTTAACAGAATTTCCGATAAAAATTACGTTTTTTAACTCTATTTCCGATAAAATTTACGGTTTTTTAACAGAATTTCCGATAAAAATTAAGGTTTTTTAACAGAAATTCCGATAAAAAATTACGGTTTTTAACAGAATTTCCGATAAAAATTACGGTTTTTAACAGAATTCCGTTAAAAAGTTACGGTTTTTTTAACAGAATTTAAAATTACGGTTTTTTTAACAAAATTTCCTATAAATAAAATACGTTTTTTTTAACAGAATTTCCGATAAAAATTACGTTTTTTAACAGAATATCCGATAAAATTTACTTTTCTTTAACAGAGTTTCCGATAAAAAAAAATACGGTTTTTTAACAGAATTTCCTATAAAAATTACGGTTTTCTAACAGAATTTCCGATAAAAATTACGGTTTTTTAACAGAATTTCCGATAAAAATTTACGGGTTTTAACAGAATTTCCGATAAAAATTACGGTTTTTAACAGAATTCCGTTAAAAAATTACGGCTTTTTTAACAGAATTTAAAATTACGGTTTTTTAACAGAATTTCCTATAAAAAATACGTTTTTTAACAGAATATCCGATAAAATTAACTTTTTTTTTAACAGAGTTTCCGATAGAAAAAATACGGTTTTTTAACAGAATTTCCGATAAAAATTACGTTTTTTAACAGAATATCCGATAAAAATTACTTTTTTTTAACAGAGTTTCCGATAAAAAAAAAATACGGGGTTTTAACAGAATTTCCGATAAAAATTACGGTTTTATAACAGACTTTCCGATAAAAAATTACGGTTTTTTAACATAATTTCCGGTAAAAATTACGGTTTTTAACAGAATTTCCGATGAAAACTACGGTTTTTTAATAGTGTAGCATAGTGTGCACTGAAGAAGCCCCAAAGCTCTATCTATACTCAGTTTTTTCTAGTAAGGCGCATTTGCATTTGACTCGCAGCGGTGGCCTTTTAGCTCGGAAATGTTTCCTGCTATCTGATTGGTTAGAATTATTTTATCCAACCAATCAGCGATCAGGAAACTTTTAAGAGCTAAAAGGGCACCCCTGCGAGTCGGTGCAAATCTGCCTCGCTAAAAAGAATTGACTATAGTGAAGGAGCTTTTGATTAACGAATTGGCAACACCAAAATGCAGGTTAGAATGATCTTATCCAACCAATCAGCGATCAGGAAACTTTTCCGAGCTAAAAGGGCACCCCCTGCGAGTCGGTGCAAATCTGCCTCGCTAAAAAGAATTGACTATAGTGAAGGAGCTTTTAATTAACGAATTAGCTTGGAAAAGTTTCTTGCTATCTGATTGGTTAGAATTATCTTTTCCAACCAATCAGCGATCAGGAAACTTTTCCGAGCTAAAAGGGCACCCCTGCGAGTCGGTGCAAATCTGCCTCGCAAATCTGCCTCACTAAAAAGAATTGACTATAGTGAAGGAGCTTTTAATTAACGAATTGGCAACACCAAAATGCAGGTTAGAATGATCTTATCCAACCAATCAGCGATCAGGAAACTTTTCAGAGCTAAAAGGGCACCCCTGCGAGTCTGTGCAAATCTGCCTCGCAAATCTGCCTCTCTAAAAAGAATTGACTATAGCGAAGGAGCTTTTAATTAACGAATTGTCAACACCAAAATGCACTCATTGTTTTTTTAATTCTCTCGCAACTTTTCCGAGCTAAAAGGGCACCCTTGCGAGTCGGTGCAAATCTGCCTCGCTAAAAAGAATTGACTATAGTGAAGGAGCTTTTAATTAACGAAATATCAACACCGAAATGCAGGTCAGAATTATCTTATTCAACCAATCAGCGATCAGGAAACTTTTCAGAGCTAAAAGGGCACCCCTGCGAGTCGGTGCAAATCTGCCTCGCAAATCTGCCTCTCTAAAAAGAATTGACTATAGTGAAGGAGCTTTTAATTAACGAATTGTCAACACCAAAATGCACTCATTGTTTTTTTAATTCTCTCGCAACTTTTCCGAGCTAAAAGGGCACCCTTGCGAGTCGGTGCAAATCTGCCTCGCTAAAAAGAATTGACTATAGTGAAGGAGCTTTTAATTAACGAAATATCAACACCGAAATGCAGGTCAGAATTATCTTATTCAACCAATCAGCGATCAGGAAACTTTTCAGAGCTAAAAGGGCACCCCTGCGAGTCGGTGCAAATCTGCCTCGCAAATCTGCCTCTCTAAAAAGAATTGACTATAGTGAAGGAGCTTTTAATTAACGAATTGTCAACACCAAAATGCACTCAATTTTATTTTTTAATTCTCTCGGAATTGTGCCATTTTCCCATAACACTCAGCAATTGCACGAATTAATTGATTTTACAGCTAACAGTAATAATAATGAATTTAATCATTGTAGTTGCGTTGACAAATGCAATAATGACGGGTATTATGTTTTGAAATTCATAATGAATTGTGTAGTTATTGTTAATGATGTCGGGACTCATCAACATTAATCAGTTCTATTGACAGTAAATTCGGTGGGGGTGGGGGGGTGGGGGGGGGGGGAATTTTGTTCGGATGTCACGGGGAATTTCCTTAGCAAATTTGGGAATTTTTTTTTCTTCTTTTTTTTTTTAAATGGAAGGTGGTACTCCAGTCTGAAGAATTATATATATTTTCTTATAGTATTTCAGTGGTTTGGTGTGTGTGTGTGTGTGTTTGCGTGAAATGAAAGGTGGTACTTCATTGAATAATTACATATATTCTTTTATAGTATATTAGTGTAAGTTTTTTTTTTTTTTTTTTTTTTTTTTTTTTTTTTTTTTTTTTTTTTTTTTTTTTTAAATGGTACTTTAGTCTGAAGAAAAATATATATTTTCTTATAGTATTTCCGTATTTTTTTTTTTTTTTTTTTTGTGAAATGGAAGGTGATTCTTAAGTTTGAAGAATTATATATATTTTCTCATAGTATTTCAGTGTAAGGTTTCTTTTTATTTTTTCTATTTTATGTGAATTTGAAGGTGGTACTTCAGTGTGAAGAATTATATATTCTTTCTAAAGTATTTTAGTCTAAAGTATTTTTTTTCAGCGTGATTTATAGCAGTTTAGTCTGAAGGATTATATTTTTAAAGAAATTTGCTTTTTTCTGATGTATTTTAAGAAATTTAGTCTGAAAAATTCAATCTTAATGATTTTTTTCTAGCCTAATTTAAAGCAATTTAGTCTGAAGAATTAAATCTTTTATTCTAGCTTTATCTAAAGCAATTTAGTATGTAAGGTTTATTTTATTCAAACTTAATAATCATCATTATAATGATAGTTCATTTGCATTCAGAAGATTGAATTAAACTTTTTTAACTTTTTGAGTTACAACATTTCTCTTTGTATTTGCCACGTTCATTTACCCTCAAAATGAAAACAGTGGCTCTATTAATGTCTCTGCCTGGTGTGTTCAAGTCCCGCTCGTTAGTTCCTTTAGTGTCTACAACCTTACCATCCTTGTGAGCTAAGGATAGGGGTTTTGGGGGAGCCTATAGGTCTATCTCCTGAATCATAAGCAGCCATTGCCTGGTCCTATCTGCTCCCAGCTTGGGTGGAGAGGGGGCTTGGGCGCTGATCATATGTATATAGGGTCAGTCTCTAGGGCATCGTGCTGCTTGCTAGGGCAATGTCACTGTCCCTTGCCTCTGCCATTCATTATCAACCTTTAAGGGGGGTCAGTACCGGAGGTCACTCAATCTTAGGTCCGTTATTTATCTTGCCGAAGCTGGTTCTAACCCTGACGTGGGTTGGAAGCGCTGATCATATGTATATAGGGTCAGTCTCTAGGGCATCGTGCTGCTTGCTAGGGCAATGTCACTGTCCCTTGCCTCTGCCATTCATTATCAGCCTTTAAACCTTTAAGGTGGTCACAACCAGAATTCACTCAATCCTAGGTCTGTTATATATCCTGCAGAAGCTGATTCTAACCCTGACGTGGGTTGGAAGAGCTGATCATATGTATATATGGTCTGTCTCTAGGGCATCGTGCTGCTTGCTAGGGCAATGTCACTGTCCCTTGCCTCTGCCATTCATTGTCAGCCTTTAAACCTTTAAGGTGGTCACAACCAGAATTCACTCAATCCTTGGTCCGTTATATATCCTGCAGAAGCTGGTTCTAACCCCGACGTGGGTTGGAATTCATATTTTTCCGTTTGACAGTTACAGTGTACCAGTAATGATCTTTGCATTCATACTAGCCGTTGTCCAGCCAGGGTTCAGCTGGTATAACCGATGTTCTGTATATAAGTTATGATGAAATTTATTATTGTAAAAATGATAATTATGATAATGATATAATTAATAAGTCCAAGTTTTCCTTTAAAATTATAAGTTTGTATATGACAAAATAATTTTTGGTGATGATTCATTTTTGAAAAGGGAAACTTAATAAGATAGCATATTAGGCTATAGTGAAATTATTAATAATGATGATATAATATTTGTAATAGTAATAATAATAATGATAATAATGTAATTGATATGTACAAAGCCTTGAAATTGAAGTTATATAGATCAAATTACGTTTTGATGATTTTTTTTCTTTTTTTTTTTGTAAAATGCGAAACTTATTGATGATAATAATAATAATAATATAATAATAATAATAATAATAATAATAATAATAATAATAATAATAATGCAGTTGATAAGTACAAAGCCTTCTTGAAGACAAAAATATCATAAATAACTTTTTTTTTTTTTTTTTTTTTTTTTTTTCAATGCGAAATTTGTATATTTCCTTCTTCTGGGAGCACATTAAAGCCTACTAATGATACAAAATGATCCGGGAACATTACAGCCGGAGCATTCGATCGTACTTACCGCCCTCATCCTACAGTAAGTAGCATTTTTAATGCTCCCAATGCTCCGAATCATTAGCAGTACATCCAGTAATTATAGTATGTCTCTCACGCCGCCCCAACACCCCCCCCCCCCCACCCCCCTCCCCCCGGGCCGAAGTTATGCAAATATCTCTATCTTAGGCTTCTTACTTAGCTCATTTTTTTGAGTGGAAATGTTTACAGCAAAGATAGTGTATTTCATCTTATTACCTCCTCCAACGAATGTGGGAGGAGGGATACGTTTTCGCCCCTGTTTGTGTATTTGTCTGTCTGTTTGTGAACAGCTTCCTAGCCAGAACTTTATTCATAAACTAATGAAACTATTGTTTATTTCTGGGATGTTTGTTTGTGAACAACTTCCTTGCCAGAACTTTATTCATAGAGTAGTGAAACTATCAGGGATTAATTGTTATGTTAAGACGTGAAATTGGTTCAATTTTCAAAATCCTAGGTCAAACGTCAAGGTCGAACACATGGTCGAAAAATTAGCTGCCGTGGCGGAGGTCACAATTTTTTACTCATAGAGTAGTGAAACTTTCAGGGATTAATTGTTATGTTAAGACGTGAAATTGGTTCAATTTTCAAAATCCTAGGTGAAAGGTCAAAGGTCAAGGTCAAGGTCGAGCACAAGGTCTAACCGAATTAGCCCTAACCTTAATCCCCAGTTCGCAAATGGTTATCAAACAGACTTCAAATACGCCTCCAGTCTAAATTGATTCTGGGAAAGGCAAGCTGGTTTCGAGAAATAAGTTTTTTGGTAGTGTAATATTTTTGGGTTAGAAATATTTCACTATTTTGCAAATGGATGTACAAATTAACTATATGCTTGTATAGACATTGAATTTTTATATATATATATATATATATATATATATATGTATATATATATATATATATATATATATATATATATATATGTATGTATATATATAAATTTATTTATATATTTATATACTGTATATATATATATATATATATATATATATATATATATATATATATATATATAGATAGATAGATAGATAGATAGATAGATAGTATGCAAGTAAAAAATTAAATTAATGAAGACATCGTCATCCTTAACTATATAGTTCTCTCTCTCTCTCTCTCTCTCTCTCTCTCTCTCTCTCTCTCTCTCTCTCTCTCTCCGTCGGAAGTTTTGAATCACTTCTAGAAAAATGAGAGAGAGAGAGAGAGAGAGAGAGAGAGAAGAGAGAGAGAGAGAGAGAGAGAGAGAGAGAGAGGTGGTTATGTGAAGGACAAAAAATTGAAATAAAATATTGAGGAAGTTGTACTAGGCTGTAATTAAATGTGATATATATATATATATATATATATATATATATATATATATATATATATATATATATATATATATATATATATATATATATACTATACATACACATTCATATTTTTGTGATGTCTAATCTGTATTCTTAATTATTTATTCATTTCTATCCATCGTTGAATTAATTCCTTTTTTATTAAAAAAAAATGTAATGATTTTATGTACCGAAGAATCTTTAAAAGTTCTTTAATAAAACTTAATAAATCAAGTATAAAAGTTTTATAGAAAAAAAATTATCTGCTACTGAAATTTAGGAATTAATTAAAAGAGAGAGAGAGAGAGAGAGAGAGAGAGAGAGAGAGAGAGAGAGAGAGAGAGAGAGAGAGAGAGAGAGAGCCCAATGTAATTAGGCTTGTCTCGTGTTCTTCTATTTCTTAAAGAACTTAGGTTCTCATTTGATTGTCTTCAAGATTCTCTTTTGATTGTTTTAGGGTTCTCTTTTGATTTTTTTCAAGATTCTCTTTTGATTGTTTACAAGATTCTCTTTTGATTGTCTACAAGGTTCTCATTTGATTATTTTCAAGGTTCTCATTTGATTTTTTTCAAGATTCTCTTTTGATTGTTTACAAGATTCTCTTTTGATTGTCTACAAGGTTCTCATTTGATTATTTTCAAGGTTCTCATTTGATTTTTTTCAAGATTCTCTTTTGATTGTTTACAAGATTCTCTTTTGATTGTTTTAAGGTTCTCATTTGATTTTTTTCAAGATTCTCTTTTGATTGTTTACAAGATTCTCTTTTGATTGTTTTAAGGTTCTCATTTGATTGTTTACAAGATTCTCATTTGATTGTTTTCAAGGTTCTCATTTGACTGTTTTCATCCGTTTGATTACCTACTTTTTCAGTATCCATTACTCCCTCTACGACCTTTATATTGTCGAGTGATCTCCTCCCTCTCTCCTCCTCCTCCTCCTCCTCCTCCTCCTCCTCTCTCCTTCCTTCCCTCCCTCCCTTCTCCTCCTCCTCCTATTTAACTTCTTATCACGGTCTTTATCTCCTTTTCTCCATCGCAAGACTTACCCTCAAACACAAAACGTCAGCTTGTGTTCCAATTTCCCTTCGGCGTCCGTCCTTATTGCACGCTACACAAACAATCTCCCTTCGGCTGAGCCCTTTGCTCAGTCGGACAAGCCCCTCGAAGGGCTAGTCTTGATCCCCATTGGTCCATGAGGCACCTCCATCCTCTAGGAATCCCCGTCGCTAAATCACCCTTCGTCCGGAGTAGCAGAGCTTTTTAATGGTCGGGACTCGAAGGCTGTTTTCTGCTTTGCAAGCCAATAACTTTTGCTATCCGAAGAATCTCTCAGTTCTTTTGATATGCCCATGAATTTTAGGGGCTAATCTGCGAAAGGGGATTTTTGAAATGCCTTTTACCCTCCGCGTATGAAGGTATTTCTAATGAAATACCCTTCTTTTTCTTCACTGTAGCTCACAGGTCGAGGTAAACATGGCATTTTTTATTTCTTGTCTAGATGAAATCTAAAGCAATTTGCTTTAAAGCATCAATCTGGCTCCAGAGAGAAAAGGAGGAGCCCCATGTGTTGTAAATGTCCACATCACCAGCAGCTCGTCGAACACCCCATACCCATTGCAGCATTTATACTTATGTAAACACTTTCACATTATATATCCAACCCTTTAAAGGGTGTCCTCTCCTCTTAACCAATTTCACATCATATATCCAACCCTTTAAAGGGTGTCCTCTCCTCTTAACCAATTTCACATCATATATCCAACCCTTTAAAGGGTGTCCTCTCCTCTTAACCAATTTCACATCCTATATCCAACCCTTTAAGGGGTGGGATCTCCTTTTGACCACTTTCATATCATATATCCAACCCTTTAAATGGTGTCCACTCCTTTTAACCACTTTCATATCATATATCCAACTCTTTAAAAGGTGTCATCTCATTTTAACCACTTTCCCATTATATATCTAGCCCTTTAAAGGGTGTCCTCTCCTCTGAACCACTTTCACATCATATATCCAACCCTTTAAAGGGTGTCACATCCTTATAACCACTTTCACATATATCCAGCCCTTTTGAGGGTGTCCTCTCCTTTTAACCACTTTCAAATCTGTTACACAAAAGGGTGAGCTGTTATACTAACTGAAGCACTTACAATCTCTTCCAACGTGTTTAGATTTACAATGATGTTCAATTAACATTTTGGGCCATAGATTCATCAACGATTTTTTTTTTTTTTTTTTTTTTTTTTTTTTTTGAGGAAAGTATTTTCACTCCCTAAACAGATTCTGTGTACAGTAGTTTGAAATGCCAGTCTGTACAGGATTTTATAGGCTTGGGGGCCTTTGTAAACTGAGCAATTTTTTCAAGTGATTCACTAGTTAATGCTAGGCTCTTATTACGTCCGATAACGAAGTTGGAAGGAGGTTATGTTTTTTGTTTGTTTGTGTGTGTTTGTTTGTTTGCGAACAGTTTCCTGGCCAAAATTTTTAATCGTAGAGTAATGAAGAATTCGTGGATTAAGTGTTGGTAAAGCTGGAAATGATTAAATTTTGGGAAAATCAAGATCACGATCAAGCAAAATATCCAATTCACGTAATCAGCCATAAGTTTGGACATCGTTGTCACAGAGACTTCAAACTTGGTTCATATTTGAGTGTATGTAAATCCACGCCAATTAATACATGTCAAGGTCAAAGATCAAGGTCACGGTCAAGCAAAAGGTCGAGAAATAAGCTGCTGCGGCAGAGTTCTGCGCTCTACTGAGAGCCGCTCTAGTATTTCCTTGCGAGGAGCAGTGCAATATTTGAAAAATTCTGGCAATAGTACCCCATTATTTAAAGAAAACGGGATCATGGAATGAATACGTTTTACATAGACCATTTGTATCATGTCCCAAAATATTTCCATCTGTTGTGGGTTAATGAATTTTAAGAGGTGCACTGTAAGCATGAGAGGTCTTTGCAGCATCCTTTTGGATCCTATCTGCACCCACATTTTAGCCTTCTTCCATCGTGCTGTCCATGCTCTTAAATGTTGCTTAACATCCAACCACCCCCACTGGTAATGGCCCTGCCTAGCAATCTGATGGACGGGAGTTCGAACCCCGCTCAAGTTTGATAGTTTCCGGATGTGTCTGCAACCTCACCATCCTTCTGAGCAGTTATTGTCTGGTCCTCCCTGGTCCTAGCTGGATGAAAAGGGACTTGATGGGGATGATCGTAGCATCTTGCTTTTCCAATTAGGGTTGTAGCTTAGAGAGTCATAATAATAATGTATGGTCAGTCTCTAGGGCATTGTCCTGTCCCTTGAATTTAGACTGAAAGACTGTCATATCCACAATCTGCCCCCACGAAGAGACTCGAACCTCGTTTTAGGGATCGAACATCGTTATCATGATCATAACATTTGTATTTTTACTTCCTCCAAGGAAGTTGGGAGGAGGTTATGTTTTTGACCCTGTTTGTTTGTTTGTGAAGAACTTCCTGGCCACGATTTTCCTCATAGAGTAGTGAAACTTTCAGGGATTAGTTCTTATGTTGAGATGATCGATTCAATTTTGGAAGTCCCAGGTCAAAGGTCAGGGTCGAGCAAAAGGTCGTTTGTGTGTGAACTGCTTCCTGACCACAATTTTACTCATAGAGTAATGAAACTTCCAGGGATTAACTGTTATGTTGAGATGCGGAAGTGATTCATTTTTGGAAGTCCTAGGTCAAAGGTCAAGGTCAAGGTCGGGCAAAAGTCAACCGAATTAACTGTAAGGCCGGCTGGTTTCGAGAATTAAGTGGCCGTGGCGGAGGTCTGCAATCTCAGAATGCTTTTCTAGTATCTGATACTTATACATTTTCTCAAAGGCATATGTAAATATATATTCCTGTATATATTTATATCTATCGATCTTTATGTTTATATATATATATATATATATATATGTGTGTGTGTGTGTGTGTGTGTGTGTAGATGCCTTCATCATGAAAAATGGAGGTCGAGGAGTTATTACAAACTAAACTTTTTTCCTTTTTTTCCAAATTCCGTCAAGGGAAAAAAATCTACCAAGCCAGAGTTTTAAAAGCTCCACCAAATAGTAAATATACTCCTATTTTAAAGAGAAAATCTCTCACTCTCTCTCTCTCTCTCTCTCTCTCTCTCTCTCTCTCTGGTAATATTTGAAATAAAGAAAAAGGAAAAACTGTAAAGCTTCGAGAAAATGATGATCTCTCTCTCTCTCTCTCTCTCTCTCTCTCTCTCTCTCTGGTAATATTTGAAATAAAGAAAAAGGAAAAACTGTAAAGCTTCGAGAAAATGATGATCTCTCTCTCTCTCTCTCTCTCTCTCTCTCTCTCTCTCTCTCTGGTAATATTTGAAATAAAGAAAAAGGAAAAACTGTAAAGCTTCGAGAAAATGATGACTGAGAACAAATCATGGCCGAGATGACGATCCAAAACAAAATTCCAAGTCTGAGAAATTCTATTATCCTGGAGGGTCGTCACGCGCTCCTGGGGCCAATAAGTTTTAGGGAGGAGGGGGGGGGTATCCCTGAAGCGGTTGGGCCGGTCAACAGCTTAAAATAAGGAGAGAGAGAGAGAGAGAGAGAGAGAGAGAGAGAGAGAGGGGGGGGGGCAGCAGCAGCAGTGATTTGGTTTGTTCTCGGAGCTGGAAATAGATTTATTTTCCAGAGTTTATTCGTTGGTGATTTTAAGTCGATTGATTTTGATGGTTTATATTTCGGTTTCGACGTCAGATTTACTTTTTTCTTTGATAAGTTTATTTTTTTTAGATTGTCAAAGTATACTTGTCAGGGAATGAGAAAATATTAGAGAGAATAAGAATGGTTTGATTATGAAAACGAGATTCAATCCTGACAATGAGGCCCGATCCTGACAATGAGGTCCGATCCTGACAATGAGGCCTGATCCTGACAATGAGGTCCGATCCTGACAAAGAGGTTCGATCCTGACAAAGATGTTTGAGCCTGATGAAGTGGTCCGATTCTGGCAACGAGGTCCAATCGTGACAAAGATGTCCGATCGTGACAAAGAAGTGCGATCTTGACAAAGATGTCCGATCCTGTCAACGAGGTTCGATCACAACACTGAGGTCCGATCCTGACAACGAGGTTGGATCCTGAAAACAGGAGAGAGAGAGAGAGAGAGAGAGAGAGAGAGAGAGAGACTATAAACTCCTCGGGGTGGTATTTGCTATATCGCTTGAGAGAGAGAGAGAGAGAGAGAGAGAGAGAGAGACTCCTCAGTGGTGGTATTTGCTATATCACTTGAGAGAGAGAGAGAGAGAGAGAGAGAGAGAGAGAGAAAGCAACGAGCCCAACTCTTGGCTTTATTAACGAAAACACTTGAGGCGACTTATATAGAGAGAATCCAGAGGAATCTGACCTTTAAGGCTTCTCTCAGTAAGGAGGGAATTCGCTCGATTTCCTGACCTGGGTCGAAGGTCAACTTTTGGGTTAAAGAACAGGAGGTCGCAGCTGGATCCAAGGTGGCATCATGAGAAGGGATTTTTTGACGGAGGCAGATGGTCTACGGGTGCCACCTGCGAGAGAGAGAGAGAGAGAGAGAGAGAGAGAGAATTTTGTTTATCACTCAAGGAAAAATGATTTTATTTCTCTTATACAAATATCTATTAACTCAAAATCTGAGAGAGAGAGAGAGAGAGAGAGAGAGAGAGAGAGAGAGCGAAATTATGTTTTTCACTCAAGGAAAAATAATTTTATTTGTCTTTTACAAATATTCATAACAAAATCTGAGAGAGAGAGAGAGAGAGAGAGAAAGAGAGAGAGAGAGAGAGAGAGAGAGAGAGAGAGAGAGATAGAGAGAGAGAGAGAAAGAGAGGGTAGATATGAAACAATTTTTTTTATAGAATTGTTAAAAATTAATGATGAAATTAATTGTCAGATTTTATCAAATTGGAAAATAGCTCGGATATCAGTTAACATTAATTTTGTCAATAATTAAAATAAATTTAACATTAATTTTGTCAAATATTCTGGTAAATTTCACATATATTTTGTCAAAGAGGAAAATAGATTTCACATAACTTTTGTCAAATATTGAAGTAAATTTCACATTAATTTTGTCAAATATTCCAGTAAATTTCACATATTTTGTCAAATATTAAAGTAAATTTCACATTAATTTTGTCAAATATTAAAGTAAATTTCATATTAATTTTTTCAAAGGTGAAATTAAATTTCACATTATTTTTGTCAAATATTAAAGTAAATTTCACATTAGTTTTATTAAATATTTAAGTAAATTTCACATCAATTTTGTCAAATATAAAAGTACATATCACATTATTTTTTATCAAATATTAAAGTAAATTTCACATTAATTTTATCAAATTTGAAAGCAGCATCAATTTCCTTTTTACTGTTGTTATTATTATTATTATTATTATTATTATTAATAGTTAAGCTACAACCCTAGTTGGAAAAGCAGGATGCTATAAGCCCAAGGGCCCCAACAGGGAAAGGAAACAAGGAAAAATAAAATATTTTAAGAACAGTAACAACATTAAAATAAATATTTCCTATATAAATTAGAAAAACTTTAACACAACAAGAGGAAGAGAAATAAGATAGAATAGTGTTCCCGAGTGTACCCTCAAGCAAGAGAACTCTAACCCAAGACAGTGGACGACCATGGTATACAGGTTATGGCACTACCCAAGACTATAGAACAATGGTTTGATTTTGGAGTGTCCTCCTACAAGAGCTGCTTACCATAGCTAAAGAGTCTCTTCTACCCTTACCAAGAGGAAAGTAGCCACTGAACAATTACAGTGCAGGAGATAACCCCTTGGGTGAAGAAGAATTGTTTGTGAAGTGTATGAGGACAGAGGAGAATCTGTAAAGAATAGGCCAGACTATTCAGTGTCTGTGTAGGCAAAGGGAAAGTGAACTGTAACCAGAGAGAAGGATCTAACGTAGTACTGTTTGACCAGTCAAAGGACCCCATAACTCTCTAGCGGTAGTATATCAACGGGCGGCTTGTGCCCTGGCCAACTTACTACCTATATTCCATTTCTTTTAGCGAGGCATATTTGCACCAACTCGCAGCGGTGCCCTTTTAGCTCGGAAAAGTTTCGTGATCGCTGATTGGTTAGAATTATCTTGTCCAACCAATCAGCGATCAGGAAACTTTACCGAGCTAAAAGGGCACCGCTGCGAGTCGGTGCAAATATGCCTCGCTAAAAGAAATTGACTATAGAACGTCAAAGAACCCAAATAGACATTCTTAGCTATGTAAGTACAGTGACTTCATAAATTATTGTACACAATATGGCAAGTTAAGAAACATCTGAGTAAATAATGTTGCTGTTAATATCTCTATGTAATAATTATAGTCAATTCTTTTTAGTGAGGCAGATTTGTACCGACTCGCAGGGGTGCCCTTTTAGGTTGGAAAAGTTTCCAGGTCGCTGATTGGTTAGACAAGATCATTCTAACCAATCAGGTTGTAGGAAACTTTTCCGAGCTAAAAGGGCACCCCTGCGAGTCGGTGCAAATGCGTCTCATTTAAAAAAATTGAGTATAGAATGTTATTCCATGTATAATGTATTTTACATAGAAATAACAAATATAGTCTTATAGTTCTGGAATTTAATACCTCATTACCTCCGCCAACGAAGTTGGAAGGTGGTTATGTTTTGGCCCCTGTGTGTGTGTTTGTTTGTGAACAGCTTCCTGACCACAATTTTAATCGTAAAGGAATGAAACTTGCATGGATCAACTGTTATGTAAAAAGCTGAAAATGATTAAATTTTAGAAGGTCAAGGTCAAAGGTCAATGTCATGGTGAAGCAAAATGTCCAATTCACGTCATCAGCCATAAGTTTGGAAATCGTTATCACAGAGACTTCAAACTTGGTTCATATTCGAGTGTAATTCCACGCCAATTAATACATGTCAAGGTCAAAGGTCAAGGTCGAGGAATAAGCTTTTGCGGCGGAGGTCTGCGCTCTACTGAGTGTGTACTGGAATTTTTGAAGTCAACTGTACATGGGGAAACCAAATATATCTTGGATTTTATGAATAAGAGGAAGAATAGCAAAAGGGAAACTTGCTAGCAAACAGTCTGAGGGAAAGTGGGGATAAAGTTAGAGCACTGGAAAAAGTTGGTCTGTAGTTTTGGTTCTCAATTAAAGTTTACGACTTTCTGCAGTTAATTTAACTTTTTTTTTAATTACCAATAGAATAAAAGGAATATGATTATATTTTAGCACACTAAATCGACACATATTTATATATTTATCTATCTATCCATTATCTATCTATATATATATATATATATATAAATATATATATATATATATTTATATATATATATATATGTGTGTGTGTCTGTATATATATATATATATATATATCCATTCAAATAAATCGAGACATTATATTAATGTTGAGAGCGAGACTTATATAAAAAAGTGTCTATGAATTAAATGTATAAGTGTAACTGAAGTATTTTATGACCCTTATCTTTGAAATGAGAGAGAGAGAGAGAGAGAGAGAGAGAGAGAGAGAGAGAGAGATAGTGTGTACTTTCTCTCTCTCTCTCTCTCTCTCTCTCTCTCTCTCTCTCTCTCAAAGACAAAAGCGAACCTCCCCTCGGAGATTAACACTTGGGACAAAAAAAAAGTAAAACGAATAAGCTTCTGTGGCCTCTACCTCAAAGAGGTCTTGACATTCCC